>NC_057737.1:14498744-14512773 GCF_004010195.1 Chiloscyllium plagiosum | reverse complement strand
GGGGGTGGGGATGAAGGTGATAGGTCAGAGAGGAGGGTGGAATGGATAGGTGGAAAGGAAGATAGGCCAGTAGGACAGGTCAGGGGGACGGTGCTGAGCTGGAAGGTTAGAGCTGGGGTGAGGTGGGGGAAGGGGAAATGAGGAAACTGGTGAAATCCACATTGATGTCATGGGGTTGCAGTATTCCGAGATGGAAGATGAGGTGTTCTTCCTCCAAGTGTCGGGTGGTGAGGGAGCAGTGATGGAGGAGGCCCAGAACCTGCATGGAGATGTAGAGGGATTGGATATCCATGGTGAAGATGAGGCGTTGGGGGCCAGGGAAAAGGAAGTCTTGGAGGAGGTGGAGAGGGTGGGTGGTGTCTCGAACGTATGTGAGGAGTTCCTGGACTAGGGGGGGTAGGACAGTGTCGAGGTAGGTAGAGATGAGTTCAGTGGGGCAGGAGCATGCTGAGACAATGGGTCGGCCAGGGTGGTCAGGCTTGTGGATCTTGGGAAGGAGGTAGAACCGGGCAGTGCGGGTTGGAAGCTGTGGGTGGGAGATCTCCTGAGGTGATGAGGTTCTGTATAGTCTGGGAGATGACAGTTTGGTGATGGGGGGTGGGGTCATGGTCGAGGGGTTGGTAGGAGGAGGTGTCTTCGAGTTGACGTCTGGCTTCAGCGATGTAGAGGTCATGCGCCAGACTACCACTTCACCCCCTTTATCTGCTGGTTTGATGGTGAGGTTGGGATTGGAGCAGAGGAAGTGGAGGGCTGTGCGTTGTGAGGGTGAAAGGTTGGAGTGGGGGAGGGGGGTAGAAAGGTTGAGGTGGGTAATGTCTCGGTGGCAATTGGAAATGAAGAGGTCAAGGGCAGGTAATAGGCCAGCACTTTTCAATTTGATTTCTTTATTTGTCCACTTTTATACAAAGAAGTCTGTATTGTTGAATGTTTTAACTTTTATTTTTCTACTTCGGTAGCTAACATTTTGTACCTAAGATGGCGCTGTGTGTGGCGACATTGTACACTATTCACTGTGCTCTTGTACCCCATACTTGAGTATACCTGACAATAAAATCTAAAGCCAAATCTAAATCATTAATGTGAATTGTGAGGAACTGAGGCCCTAGTACCATCCCCGTGGCACATCACCCCTGACATCCTGCCAGCTAATACAAACATTTATTCTGAGTCTCTGCTTCCTGCTAGCCAGCCCAATCTTCTATCCACTCCAATATTTTACTCACAGCACCATGAGCTTTTCTTTTACGCAATAACCTTTGATGAAGCACGTTATAAAATGCCTTCTGGAAATTCTCTAGGCAAAAGTGAGGACTGCAGAAGCTGGAAACCAGAGTTTAGATCAGAGTGGTGCTGGAAAAGCACAGCAGGTCAGCCCTTCCTGATGAAGGGCCTTTGCCCAAAACGTCGATTTTCCTGCTCCTCGGATGCTGCCTGACCTTTCTGGAAATTCTCTGCTAAAGCTTCTTGTTCAGCAGGCCTGGCCGCAATCAGTTTCCTCTTGGCAAATGTCGACATTCATATGATATCTTTTCTTCAGTTAGTGTCTTTCCCCGAGACATGTCAGCTGAGTTGGCCTAATTATTCCTTAACGTGGGTGCCCTAACCCTTAGCTTCAGCAGCCTGGTAGGCTATCTTCCTTTTTGACACCACCATAGCATCCTGCTTGTTGGGCTTACTTCATAGTGGCCTTTAAGCAACTCAGGACTCATCTTCAGCCTTGAAGATTGGAGTCTGCTAACAACAACACTTCTGCTGTTAGGGACCTCTTCTTTCTGTGCTCTTGGCCCCTCCCTATTTCTATCTAAGCCTTTGCCACCTCCCAAGTTTCTTCTGGTTATTTAGATGAAATTACATGATTCTTGCAAATGCTGTTTGAGCTCAGTGTTAAAATTGACATTCTGACCTGAAAGGATTCGATATTTACAGATTTGAAAAACTAAAATCCATTTGTCCTGCACATTAGAACTCAAGTTCTCAAATAAGAACAATATGTCATGAGTCTTCATAACAGGTCATTATTGTAATGTGGAGATTGGATCGCCCACCAAAGAGACAGTACTGCTATACTGAGTTAAAGGATTCCCCTCAGGGCTGCACCATACTGTGACTTTATCATTGAATATTCATATAACTGCCACCAATGTGCTATTTCAAGGGAAGTACTAAACCTTTTATTTCAAATAGGTTAATGTTGTTGCTTCTAAAGAAAATTGATTGGAGAGATATCAAATGAATGGATTAGTACTTTATTATTAATATTGCACAGATCAATGTTAAGCCAATTCTAAATGAAAGATGTTGTGAAGTGCACCTGAGAGAAACATTTCATCAATCCAACTTATCCTCACTCCGAAACTGAAAAGTTTCCTATTGGCTAACTCTTTCTTTCATAATGTAAGGTGTTTGCCTCCATGCTCTTATTCATCCCAAAGACTGTTTCCTAAATTCAGTTCCAAATTTTTCAATTACTAATTTTACACGTCTGCTTGCCCTGTGATGATTTAGCTTAAAGCAATGTTCAGGATCTACCTTCAATCGTTCACAATGTATAATATGTATCATAAGCTGATCTATAGTGCAGTCATAATTTCAACTGAGAGCTCAGCAACATCAGTGAAAATCATGTTCGCTAAGGTATCTTGTTTTTAAATGTCTGTAAACAAGTGGATTTGTTTAATCAGATTGTTTTGGAAGAACAAAGACCTAAAGATTTCAAGGTTGTAATTATGGCATACCACATTTCAACTGAAACTTTTCTCTGTTAGGGCAGAAGTCAAGTGGGGGAAAGACTAGAATTTTCAACGGTTGATAACGTGTGAGTTACCAAGCACATGCATTCCACTGATCTTATCTGTGCATTGTTTTAGAGCTTTGTGAACAGTTTTATTACGGCTGAAAGTCTAGTCTAGACAGTTGTGTCCAATCTCCCTCTACATTGTTGTGTCAGTAACTTCAACACAGTTTTAACACAAGTACAGCTCCTTTCTAATTTCACTGAACTACAGCAAATACTATCTTCCTTCCAGCACATTCAGATACCCTTGCATTTATATAGCACCTTTCCTGGCCTTAGGATATAGAGTCATAGAGATGTACAGCATGGAAACAGACCCTTTGGTCCAACTCAGCCATGCTGACCAGATATCCCAACCCAATCTAGTCCCACCTGCCAGCATCCAGCCCATATCCCACCAAACCCTTCCTATTCATATACCCATCCAAATGCTTTTTAAATATTGCAATTGTACTAGTCTCCACCACTTCCTCTGGCAGCTCATTCCATACACGTACCACCCTCTGTGTGAAAAAGTTGCACCTTAGGTCTTTTTTATATCTTTCCCCTCTCACCCCAAATCCATGCCCTCTAGTTCTGGACTCCCCCACCTCAGGGAAAAGACTTTGTCTATTTATGCTATCCAAGCCACTCATGATTTTATAAACCTCTATAAGGTCACCCCTCAGCCTCCGACACTCCAGGGAAAACAGCCCCAACCTGTTCAGCCTCTCCCTATAGCTCAAATCCTCCAACCCTGGCAACATCCTTGTAAATCTTTTCTGAACCCTTTCAAGTTTCACATCTTTCCCATAGGAAGGAGACCAGAATTGCACGCAATATTCCAACAGTGGCCTAACCAATGTCCTGTACAGCCGCAACTCCTATACTTAATACTCTGACCAATAAAGGAAAGCATACCAAACGCCTTCTTCACTATCCTATCTACCTGCGACTCCACTTTCAAGCAGCTATGAACTTGCACTCCAAGGTGTCTTTGTTCAGCAACACTCCCAATGACCTTACCATTAAGTGTATAATTCCTGCTAAGATTTGCTTTCCCAAAATGCAGCACTTTACATTTATCTAAATTAAACTCCATCTACCACTTCTCAGCCCATTGGCCCATCTGATCAAGATTCCGTTGTAATCTGAGGTAACCTTCTTCGCTGTCCACTACACCTCCAATTTTGGTGTCATCAGCAAATTTACTAACTATACCTCTTATGCTCACATCTTGCTGCTAACTGCTAACTAAGTTCCTACTGGTGATCTTTCAGTAGATGGTGTGGTTCTGTTGAAAGATATATCCAACAATGGGCTGTACACAGTATGTCTTCATTCCTCTGCCTGCTCCATGCTCTACCTCCAGCCTGTTTGAAAGGGATGGATCAAGCATCAGCTAATTGTTCTGTTCAAAGGGACTTGTAGAGGCATCAATCATTCTCGAGAGCAAAAAAATAAACATTTCCTTCAAAGGCCCTCGCCAATTAGCTGCGGAGATAATACGTAAAATCAGCATTCAATGAAAAATAAATGCATAGCTCCATCTTCCTGACGTCAAATATTGACTCAGTCCTTAAATTATTTCAGTTAAAAAAATCCTTTGTATGAATTATCAACTTTTCTTCAACACATTTTAGTGATGTAGTGAGAAGACAATCCTTTAACATTTAGAATGAAGGATGACAGACTGGGGAGTGATCAATGGCATAAAATCTCCTCAGTCTACTGTTGGGGGGCAGCGGCAAAACTAGATTGTGTGATGTGACCATCGCAAGGGAATCATGCAAATTTCCTCATTTATTATCTTGGTGATTATGGTGGCTCAGTGGTTAGCACAGCTGCCTCACAGTGCCACGGACCTGGGTTCAATTCCACCCTTGGGTGACTGTGTGGGTTTTCTCCGGATGCTCCAGTTTCCTCCCACAGTCCAGAGATGTGCAGGTTAGGTCATGCTAAATTGCCCATAATATCCAGGGATACACAGGCTAGGTTAGCTAGCCATGGGCAGTGAGGGGTGATAGGGTAGGGGATGGGGGGGGGTGAGCTTTGATGGGATGCTCTTCAGAGGGTCATTGTGGTGTCGATGGACCAAATGGCCTGCCTCCACACTGTAGGCTCTATGATTCTAAAGCGCATTTGGACAAGAAGTTGCAAAATTCACAATGTTGCTCTGTTGCAGGTCATGTTACAGTCTCACAGTATGAATTCAGCCCAAAAGCAAAAGACTTTGGTCACTTTTCAACACAAAGCTCACACATGTAGCTCAAAACTGGTGCAATCTCAGAGGAGTGGGCAGTAAAAGAAAGGGGGTGCAATCAGGATTATTTCTCTGTTCCTGTGCCAAAGATGTTGGTCCTTAAGTGCACAGTACAGCTCCATGGAAACCCTCTACAAACTTACCTAATGTTGGCGGGATGATTTCAGTACCCATTTCTGAACCTTCTAAGATTCAGGGAACAACAGTTTCAACACAGATGAAGCATATTGGAGCCCTGCCTGGAACACTAGCCCTGGCATAGAACCTTTGAGCTGAATAGCCTTATACTGTGCTGGGATTCTATGCAATGTTCATGGACCATGATGGGGTGGTTCCTTCTGGGCAGTTTGATGTCAGACTGTAATCATTAAAACCAAACATTTATGAGACTCATTTATATGACTGACCACAAGTTATATTTTTCCGTGTCTATTTTTTTAAGCATGTCTCCTCAGAGTTATTTTAGCAATTTTTACTCATCACTATTGGTGCATAACACTGTACTGTGGTGATCAGATCAAAGTGGCTTCTCTGTGTGAGAGGCCGTTAAGGAGATTCCAAGACACTCATTCCAAATATTTGTTGACCTGTGTGTAACCCCATTATTTTCAATGGCAGCCAGTTTAAGAATCTACTTATACAAAATAGATACAGATTAGAATAATTTATCAGGCTAATAACTGTCTCTCATCTTGGCATACTCCATTTTTTTAAAAAATTGATTTATATTTTCCCTCTTTTTTTTCTCTCTTTCTTCAGGCTTTTGACTCTGAGAATCCTCCTTCAGTTCTGAGGTCAGGAAGATGAGTGATCTCTTGAATTCTCTGTGACTGCCATGCAGAGTTGCCAAGTTCCAAAAACAAAGCAATATTTTCTGCAAAATTATTAAGCGTGGTGAACGAAGCAAGGAGAGAGTGAAAGATTGTTGGGATCCAGTTAAAGTGATATTGCTGCATGCACAATAAATTCGGCATTTAATATAGAAAATGCAATGTTTCAGCATAAATCCAAATGATACAATAACACTGATTCATCATTGGGTTATTTTAGTGTATTGTTGACAGTCATTTTCAGTTAGATGGATAAGAGCAACTTACCACACATTAATTAAACCTGCAGCTACCTTAATCACTCAGGAACTCACTGCCAATGTCCTGGGGGCTACCACATTGATCAGAAACTGAACTGGATCAGCCATACCCAGGCAGTGGCTAAAAAAACAGGCTGGGACTTTTATGAATGTTTCACTTGATGCACCTCAAAGCCTTCCCTCCAAAGGACAAGTTGGGAACATGAGCGAATACTTTTCATCTGTCTGGAGGAGTGCATATCCAACAACACTCAAGAAGCTTGACACGATTCAGGAGGAAGCAGCCCGCTTGATTGGCATCCCATTATCCACCTTCAGTATTCCCTCTCTTCAACACCCCTGATGCACAGTGGTAGCAGTCTATACTATCCACAAGACGGCTCACCAAGGCTCCTTTGACAGCATAGAGAAGGGCATTAGGATATCACTCCAAGCCAAACACCATCCTGACTTGAAACTTCATCACCATTTCTTCACTGTCAGTGCATCAAAATCCTGGAACTGGCCCCCTAACAGCATTGTGTATGTACCAGCATCACATGGACATCAGCCATTCAACAAGGTAGCTCCCCACCACCTTCTCAAGGACAATAAATGCAGACCTGGCCAATAATGAATAAAAACAACTGTGGAAGAACTTCTGGTTTTCTTTCATAAAATTCACCAGATTTTTCTTCTACATTTTTCTCGTCTTTGTATTTTCTCCCCGGGTTTAAAATTACTAGGGGATAGAATACAAAATCACTGATCGGTCAAGGTGCATATTGGTGGCTTTATGTATTTTACTTATCCTGTTACGTTGGACTCAGGTCAGTGACAGTTCATTCAATTAATTCCAGAGATGAATGGCTTTTATATGAGGACAGATTAAGTTGTTTTCGGCCTATACTCACTAGAGTCTAGAAGAATACAAGGATAATTGAGGTATCTTAAATGCCAAAGATGATTGACAAAGTAGATGTAGAAAGGATATTTCCCCTTAAGGGGTGATTGAGAACAAGCGGTCATAGTTTTAAGATAAGGGACAGCAGATTTAAAACAGAGATGAGGAGGAATGATTTCTCTCAAAGGGTTGTGAATCTGTGGAACTCACTACCCCAGAGTGCAGTGTGTGAAGGACACTGAGTAAATCTAAGGAGGAGATAGACAGATATTTAATGAGTAAGGGGTTAAAGGGTTTATGGGAGCAAGAGGGAAAGTGGAGTTGAGGCCGAGATGAGATCAGCCATGATTGTCTTGAGTTGCAGAGCAAGCTTGGGGGCTGAATTGTCTACTCCCAGTAATTATGGCCATCTGTCCTAACACTCTATGCTATTGGGTTTAATGAGATTTAGCTCTGGTTGAGGTTCTGGATGTAGGTTTGCTCACTGAACTGGAAGGTTAATTTCAGACATTTCGTCACCATACTCAGTAACATCTTCAGTGAGCTTCTGGATGAAGCTTCACCTGGAAGCTCACTGAAGATGTTACCTAGTATGGTGACAAAAGATCTGAAATTAACCTTCCAGTTCAGCGAGCAAATCTACATCCGTTCTATGCTATTACTAATTCTCTATGTTCTATTCTGACATAAGGTGATTCTGGATGAGGGATCAGGTGGAACCTTTTGTGTTGGATAGAAACCTTCACTCATTGCTCAATTGGAGTCTAGGTCAGAAGCTGCTGAGGGTAACTCCACTGCATAGTTTAGATTCGGAACTGTAGATTTTAGATTCAAATCACAATCTCTGTTGATGTTTAGTTTTTAATCCCAGAATGTGGACTTCACTGGATGGGCCAGTATTTATTTTCCAATATTAGGTTTCCCCGGAGAAGTTGGTGGTCAGCTGCTTTCTTGACATCAGAGACTGTGAGGTCCTTTCATGATGCTGGTCATTAGGTGTGTGTGAAGGAACCTTACAATTAGAACAGGATTGTGTGTGTGTGTCAAAGTTTACTGTGTTAACTCAATCTTTATACTGGTACTGCAGGACAGCTTTACTCAGCACGGTTGATTGCCTTAAGAAAAAGGAATGAAAGCATGGATAGTAAATTAAGGAATAGTCAAAAGTAGTCAATAAAATTCTATGAAGCAGGCTCATGTATTTTGAATAAAGAGAAACACTGAACAAGTTATAAATGATATAAAGTCTGTGAGGGTTGTGCATTGCGACATGCACTGATTGAACGTGGTTGAGATAGTACATTCCTGGCTGTAAAGCTACACAGAAAACACAGCGTCTTGTTGTGTAGGTTCTCTGGGTGTATCATGCTCAGTCAGTGTGAAGAAGCACCGTGTCCTTAGCGAGTGAAAGCTGCCAGGAGAGTGATTGAATGATGCACTCAGCCTCATGAGGCAGGAACACGACGGTTCTTCACATTGACTGATCAGAGCAATTCGTCTCCCCTCCGCCCTCCTATAGGAACCACAACACCAATTCTCACTGTTATAGACTGGTGTACAACCAGACTAACCTCAGTTGCCAAGTGCTAGTGCCATCATCATGCCTGTGGTAACAAAAACACTGCACAGTTCTATGTGCTGCTCTCCCTTCTATCAGCTGGTTGGGTGGGTGAAAGGGTAGCTGGAGGAACAGTCACAAAGTCAACCCTGTCTTTTCCTTCTTGTTTCACATGATGTGGGCATCAAAGATTTGGCCAACATTCCTTAACCCTCCCTCCCCTGCCAACTGTTCTCCAAATGAGAGTTTTGCTCAGCCTTTTGGACAGAGCAGTGAACAGTTAACCACATTGGGGGTGTCTGGAGTCACATATAGACCAGGTAAGGATGGTGGCTATCCTTCCCTAAATAAGAAGGACTGAGGCTCCTTACAGTTTATATCCTTTCTGAAGTTAAAATTACAATTCATATCAAATGATAATGATAAAACAAAATTCAGAATGATTAAAGATATTGGTTTACGTTTCATTGTGGAATTTGGAGGAATAGTAGGCAGGAAATGATCCTCAAGAAAGTTTGGTTCGTCCCCAACTATATTCAGCCCGAACCATTCTGGTACAAGTCCAGGAAGAATTTGCATTTTGTGTTCAGATGTTTTCTAATCAACTTGTTCAGGGCAGGTAGGACTTGAATCTAGCCCTCCTAGCTCATTTCCGGTATTGAGTTGCAGATCTGTTCATAGTTGTTCCCATTTAGCACAGTGATTTTGCTATACCACACAATAGGGAGGGTATTCTCAATGTGAAGGCAGGACTTTGTCTCCATTAGCACTGTGCAGTGGCCACTCTTACAGAAACTGTCATTTCCAGATGCATGTGTGCTAAGTGGATTGGTAAGGATGAGGTCAAGTATGATTTCCCTCTCATAGGTTTCCTACCACAGACCCAGTCTAACAGCTATGCCCTTCAGGACTCAGTCAGTAGTGCTGATAGCCTTATAGCCCCTCATCCAGAGTACGTCCTTTTCCCTTGCCACACTCGGTGCATTCTCCAAGTGTTGTACAACATGAAGGAGCACTGATTCATTGGCCAAGGGAGGATGATACGTGGTAATCAGCAGGAGACACAACCACACTGTTGTGGGTTGGGAGTCCACGTTGACCAGACAAGACGAGGAATAACTATTTTCCTTCCGTGAAGGAAGTGATGAACTAGGTCAGTTTTTACAATGTTCACGAGGTCACCATTAGATTAGTTCTTCCTTACAGTTTTTTTACTGAACTCAAATTTTGCCACCTGCCTTGGTGGGATTTGACCCGTGCACCGTTAACATTACTCTGGCTCTCTGGGTTACTAGTCCAATGACATTACCAGTACGCCATGACACCCTATCATTTTAGGATAATTTTAAGAACTTATATTTCCACAACAGCTTTTGGAACCTCACGACATCACTATTAACCAATGAAGTCGATGGATTGACTGTTGTAAAGTAGGAAACATGGCAATCCGCTTGTACAACAAAATTGTAAATCATAAAGTAATGTGCAAAGAATTTGTTTCCTCGATGTTCATTGAGAGATAAACATTGGTCAGGAATCCAAGGAAAACTCACTTTCTCTCCAAATCTTGCCACAGTACTGGTTACCCTCAGTCGGGAAGGCAAAGATCTAAAATTCACCACCTCTGATGGTGTGGGGTCCCATCAGTACCGCATTGAAGTATCAGCCTTGATAATTTGCTTTTGTCTCTAGAGGGGGATTTGAACTCACGATGCTCTGACGGGGAGGGGATTGTGCTGCCAACTGAACTGTGGTTAGTGAGTTTTGAGAAGATTTGTAGCTCAGATTGAGGTTCTGGATGTAAGTTTGTTTGCTGAGCAGGAAGGTTCATTTGGTTGCTAGATATGTTTTTTTCACTGGTGCTTTATCCCAGTTCTTGAGAATGTAGGGAGCTCTGACTATCTACATGAGAATGGCCATCCAGACCAGACCTTTCTTTGCAATGGCTGTTCATAATTACTTTTTGCCCAATTAAGTAATTATTGCTCAGACTGGATGCCTTTGCAACATGGCCAAGTGGTTGATCATCAACCTGTGAAATTATTTTAAATAGAATCCCTGCAGTGTGGAAACAGGCCATTCAGCCCAACAAGTCTACACCAATTCTCCGAACAACATCACACTTAGACCCATCCCCGTAACCCTGCACTCCCCATGGCTAACGCACCTATTCTTCACATCCCTGGACACTATAGGCAATTTAACACAGCCAATGTACCTAACCTGCACGTCTTTGGACTGCGGGAGAAAACCGGAGCACCCGGAGGAAACCCACGCAGGCACAGGGAGAGCATGTAAACACCTTTCAATTAGCTGATGGGAGCCAGTAAAGAGAGAGAGATTCCTGGTCAGGCTGAAGGAGTGGAGTGGAGTGGCAAGTTACAGACTCTGGTGGCAGGCTAGTGACCTCTTCCAGGAAGTCACAGAAATAGATGTAAACATGTGCTTTGTCTGCCTCACATACCCCTGGGTATGAGAACAGAAAGTAAGCACAGGGAGTATGACTCAGCACAGGGTTATTTTGAGATCATTAACCACACCACTTAAGGCTTGAGCAGTTGGTAATGTCTTCACAATCTGAAAAATGTCTGAAGAATTGGCCATGTCATGATGGAGTTCTATCTCTGACTTGCACTGCTGTCTAGCAAGGCCACCTGACAGAATCAGTGACACTTTGTATAACATTCGATATAAATGAAGGTCTCCCAGCATTTTCATCATGATTACATGTACAACCTTACATTACCTGCAGCGTTTGGATCAGGCTTTGATGTGCTGGGAATCACAACTGTCACTTCTTTCCCTTTAGTGTAATAACTTCAACTTACTGCTTCACATTTCGTGAAGGTAGAGTAGTTCCTTTTGCAAAAGAAAGTGTGTGATTGGCTCGAGTAACATGAGAGGATGTTTTGCTGAAAATGGATGGCTGAAAGCACAACAAGATGACGTGGTGGTGAAGAACACTTGATTTCAGTTGGCTAATTTCAGACATGTCATTTACGACAAGATCAGGTCTGTGCTCATGTAAGTGAGCGTATATAGGTTTTATTAAAGATAACACAAACCACAGGAAAGAGGAGGGAGTCAATCTGAGACTCCAAACACTCAGCTCCTAATTCCTCTTGTTCTGCTATCATCATGATATCACTGAGAATGTAATAATGATCCTGTCCATCATCCATAAGGTGCAAGTCAGGAATACACTCTACTTGTCTAAAGGTTGCAGCACCCAACAACATTCAAAAAGTTCAATACCATCTCATTGGAGTTTAGAAGAATGATCTTACAGAAATATACAAGATTCTTCGGGGACTTGACAGTGTAGATCCTGAAAGGTTGTTTCCTCTTGTGGGAGAATCGAGGACCAGAGGGCACAATCTCAGAGTAAAGGGTCATGGATTGAAGACAGAGATGAGGAGGAATTTCTTGTCTCAGGGGGCAGTACATTTGTGGAATCCTTTACCACAGAGGGCTATTGAGGCTGGGTCGTTAAGTATACTCAAGGCAAAGTTAGATAGATTTTTAATCAGTCAGGGAATCAAGTTATGGGGATAAGTCATCAAAGTGGAGTTGAGCAGTATCAGATCTGCTGTGATCTCATTGAATGGTGGAGCAGACTCAATGGGCTGAATGGCCTAACTCTGCTCCTACAACTTCTGTTCTTATCCAGGACAGAGCAGCCTGCTTGATGGGCATTCCATCCACCATCATAGACGTTAACTCCCTTCGCCACCAATGCACAGTCACCACAGTATGTGCTGTATAAGAGATACCTACATCCCAAGGAGGAAAGCAGTTCAATAGGGCAGCTCACTATCAGCTTCTGAAAGGCAATTAGGAATGGGTAATAATTGTTGACTAAGCCACTGACGTCTATTGACAAATTTAAGAATTATCATAATAGCCATTTTTACTCAATTACTTTGTCTAGGAACCAATAAAAGCCCAGGGAAGGAGAAACATGAAAAACAATAAGGACAATGCACTTACCCCAGGTCTTGTGTGGCTCCCAGAAACATAGCATAAACAGAATTTGGCAGACATGATGGAACAGGCCATCTGTTCTCTCTCTGTTGGCTGAGAGTGACATGTGACATTGAAGGATCAAAGTACTAAAACAGCTGGAATGTTTTAACTAACCAGGATCTTAATTAAGGAATATAACATCAATTTGAAATTAGTATTCAAGCTGATTGTCTGCTCAGGAGAGTGCAGTTTCAGGACAAGATGAGCACAAGGAATTTTTGCTTCTGTGACTAATATTGTATTGCAAAATACAGAAAGTGTGTCTGAAGAAGGCCGAGGAGGCTAAACATGGATGCTTACAATGTGTGTGATTAGTAAAGATCAAGGAATGGAAGAAGCCATAAAGTGCAAGGCAGAAAGGAGGAGTATACTGCACATTCTGTACATGTTGCTGGCACAGATTGAGGTACAGAATTTCTCTTGCCCTGCCTCCTAGGCAGTCCAGGTTACAAAGTCCTATCCAATTAGTAAAACAAAGTGTAACATGCTGCTCGTGTGGTCCCTGAATTCTATATAAACGTCTGTATGATAAACCCTGAGATACAAGTGGCACAAAGCAGGACTGATCTGAATTGACACATTGAAAGAACATTTTGAGAATGATGTTGATAGTTTTATTTCTGAAACACAAGGTTCAAGTTCAGGGTTCAAGTCCCACGCCAGAACTTGAACATACCATTCAGACTGATGCTCCGAAGTGGTACTGCACTGTCAGAGTTGCTGCCTTTTAAACTAAACTGAGGCCTCTTCTGTCTCCTCCATGGATGGATAAGATCCCATGGCATTAAGAACAGGTGGTGTCCAGGTCAGTACTTATCCCATAGTCACAATCCCATAAATAGATTGACTGGTCGTAATCCCATTGCTTTTGGTGGGAGCTTGCTGTGCTATTAACCAGGAAACAAGGCAATGCAGCAATCTAGAATGAATCCCACAGTGCCATGAGTAGATTGTACACAATCAAACCTGCAGTGGAGCTTGAAGGTATGGTCCAATGCAAAATGTAAGCACAGCAAACAAAATAGGAGAGGGAACACCGCTGGGAAGGCAGCAACATGTCAGAAGCAAACAAGGTGCTGGACATGCTAGGCTCAGATGTTGGTGAATGAATTACTTTTTGCCTTGGATTTCTGAAGGAGGAGAGGTTTATTCCTCAGGTTAGTTGACAGGAATCAGTAAGTACAACAAACTTTTATCTACCCACCTCCATAACCAGTGCTCCTCAAACACTCCAGAAAATTCCCCCGGCCTCTGGAACTACTTCGACACCATTAGCCATGCGGCTGGTGCAGCTGCCACCCCCACGCTGATTGATGATGTCACTTCTGCCCCCATCATGGCCACTCCCACAACCACTTCCGCCCCTCACAATTCCTCATGCATCACATGTGACATCACTTCTGCCCCTCACATCATGGCTGATGTCACACGCTCAG
>NC_057737.1:14453095-14496066 GCF_004010195.1 Chiloscyllium plagiosum | reverse complement strand
CTTCAGGCTCTCTGCCTTTATTCCTGATGAAGGGCTTTTGCCCGAAACGTCGATTTTGCTGCTCCTCGGATGCTGCCTGAACTGCTGTGCTCTTCCAGCACCACCAATCCAAAATCTGGTTTCCAGCATCTGCAGTCATTGTTTTTACCTAGGAATCAGTATAACTCCAGGCTATTTCAAGGACTGAGGGAATGAGGTGTGGGCTGGATATGGGTAGGTGGAAAGAGGCTTAAACAGTTGTTCATCTTTTATTTTCAGTGCTCACAGACCCCTCAGCTTGGTTCAGTTGGTTAAACGTTAGCACGTGAAAATCAAGGATTGGACATTCAATCCTTTCTTGATGCTTTGGCCTGCAGCTTGAGTTAGCTCTCTGGTGCAGGAGCACTGTCAGAATGCTGCCTTGTCAGAGATGTCAGCTTTCTGGTGTGAAACAGTGAGCTTGCCTTCCACTGTATTATTAAAGGGGACTTAAAGCACTTTGTAGTATTTCCAAATGGATTTGTGTACACGCTTTCTTTCCCAGTCAAATGGTTTACCCTAGGCTTTATGTTTGGAAGAAATTTATCCTGTATTGAATCTGTTAATACCTGAGCCAGGAATTTCTACTTCATATATGCATTAGCTTGGGATCCTGCTGTCCCTTAAAATGAATGGGGCAATACGATGGACTGGCGAGAATACAAGACAAAACCTTGACCCTATTCTAAAATATACTGGAGTATGCTGTGTAGCATTAATGAGAGAGACAAGCTATTTAACTGTTATGGCAAGCTTCCAACATTAAAGCAATATAAAAGCCATGACTAGCCAAGTACAAATCTGTAATAAAGACCGGGGTGGGCAGAATGACAATCATGTTTATTTTAAGGAGGCTTAAATTAGTTCCCAATCTGTATCTCTGCTAGAGACAAATAGTTTAGAAAGATCTCACAGGGAAAAATTGGAACAGAGTCAGAGAGTGGTGGTGAGATGAACTGTAAGTCCAATTATTGCCTGACCAACCGTACATTTATTGAAGTGTTTTAAAACCCATGTACATAAAAACCTCAGTCATCTCTTTCTTTCTCCAAAAGTAGATCTTATGCAAGGGGGTAAAATGGCCATTCTGCATTTTCACTGATTTTCATGGAAAACTTGGGAAAGATATAAAATGAGCTGCCAACTCAGTGTCCCCTGTTTTACGCAATTGCACCAAGTCAAATTCTACACTTTTGTGTCTGAAAGAATCAAAGTTGCACAATTAAAAGAATGATAAATGTATTGATGCCTTTGTGTGGAAGGTTTAAAGGTCAAGAAAGGTTCCAAAACAAGATTTAACAGAGGATAAAGTCTTTGTCTTCTATTAGATAAGGCAGTTAGTACTTTCCACAGACCAGGGATGGAAAATTATGAACATTGGGCTTGGAATTTTCCTTGCGCTTAACCCGAGAACATTAAATAAGATTGAATGTATTGTCAGGGGTGAATGAAGCTCTGATATACTCTGGCCAGCTGTCTCTCTTGTCCCAAAACTGACTTGGTATCATGTCAATTTAAGTCACTTCTCGTCATACTCCACCGAACAAAAAGAACAATTATTTCTGAAATGCCATTACAATGTCTGCATTGCACCTCAAGTGTCTGTCATAAATCAGGTATTCCATTTGATTCGTTGTTGTGTAGCATAGATCAATGAATGGCTTAAATAATATTAATTTTAAAAAGCAACAGGTCACAAGGCATTATTTGTTGAGTTTGCAAACTGACTTCATTTGTTAAACATGTGACAACCAACACAAATTGCTCGGCAAATCTTCAATGGACAAATGAAAACACCTCAAAATAAAACCATCAGGGCACTTAACACTTGTCATGTACTTTGTTCTTTTTTTATGTCCTCCAACATGTATTTAACAGTTCCAATTACATACAATAGATACAGTGTGTGTGTGTGTATAGAGAGAGAGAGAAATGTTGAAGTTAGGCACTGTATTTGAATAATCCTTTGGTATCAATTATAGCTTAAAAACTCTCTCCAGAGCCTGAGGCTTAAGTGTTCCATTATTCCTAAAATTTAGCTCTTTCCATGGCTAGGGGATTCTGCAATCTGTTGTGAAGTTCTGGATGTTTTGTGAGGGCTGTATAGTTATTGGAGTTGCAGTTTTCATCACTTTCACCTCTTTCCTGTACAGCTCCAGTACCTTGCTACACTCTGGTTATATAGCAGCTAGTGTTTCTGTTGATGGGAAACATCAACTTTCATTCTTTCCTATTGAATTGCAATGGTGTGAAACGGTGATAAGAACCATAAAGAAATTACATTTACCTGGTGTTATTTAGGATCACTCAAAGTGCTTTTACAGCCTGTTGAAGTGCAGCAAATGTTGTAGGAAACACAGCAACCAATTTGTGCACAGTAACTCCCTTGGACAATAACGTGAGAATGAAGGTGTAATCTTTTTTAGGTGTGTAGCTTGAGGATTAAGTATTGTTCAGGATACCAGAGAAACTCTCATGTATTTCCTTCAATTTAGTACCTTGGGATTATTCATTACCAGAGATGGCGTAGTTTCGTTAATTATCTGAAAGACAGCACTGCTGACAGATCAGCACTCTCCCTGTACTCCACTGAAGTGTCAGCCTGGAGTTATATGCACAAATCCACAAACATCTGACTCAGTGTGAGAGGACTATGAATAAATATAATGCTAATTGTGCTGAGTAAAACTTGAAGCAGCAAATGTAGATTTGTGGATTGAAAGGTGGAACTTCAGCAAGGAAACAGTGATAACTTTGTTTCTCCTCAAGTAATGCTGTTGGATTTTGATTTGAGCAGGAAGTTAGAATCTAAGGTTTAACTTTGTGCCTGAAAGACAACTTCAACAATCTTAACATTCTACCGGGGTGGGGGTGGGGTGGGGGAGGGGGGTGGGGAGGAGGCGTGGATGGCATTTTCTAGTCAACCCAACCAGCTTTCTGCCGTGTGTTAGGTATAGCCAACAGGTGAAGAGGTTGTATTTCTGGACTGGATGTGGACAAACGTTGTTATGTTGAATGGTGGTTTTACTGACCTGCTGTGCCATCACATCCCACCCTCCATGCCACTTATAATCGGGCACTATTGTTGTCCCTGATGAAGGGCTTATCCTCGAAATGTGGACTCTTTTGCTCCTCGAATGCTGCCTGACTGGCTGTGCTTTTCCAGCGCCACATGTTTTGACTCTTCCCTATTATTGTATGTCAGTATGCTGTAACCTCACAGTGTTATAGAATAAAATAGAATAGAATCACTACAGTGTGGAAACAGACTATTCGGCCCAACAAGTCCACACTGACCCTCTGAAGAGTAACCCACCCAGACCCATTCCCCTACCCTATACCCTATTACTCTACATTTGCCCCTGACTAATGCACCTCACCCACACATCCCTGGACACTATGAGCAATTTAGCATGGCCAATTCACCAAACTTGCACATCTTTGGATTCTGGGAGGAAACAGGAGCACCTGGAGGAAACCCAAGCAGACCAATGGAGAATGTGCAAACTCCACACAGACAGTTGCCCAAGGCTGGAATTGAACCTGGGACCCTGGCGCTGTGTCTGAGAATTAAGTTTTGTGAAGACAGCGACACGGTTTTAAGGAGAAAACAAACGTGCTCAAATTAAGTAGGAGGCAAAAAAAAAAGCCAAGGCTGAATTTTAGTGTTTGTGCGTCAGTGAGTGCGTACTATGTCTTTCAGGCAATGCTCCACTTGTTTTACTCAGTGATGTGAAATGGTATTTTGGACCCGCAATGAATATTCACACAGCTCTTATGACCAGATTCCACTGGATCTTCGTGTTAACATATCGGGGCCTCACAGGGATGAAAATATGCTCTTGTGCTGCATGTGTCAAATTTCTAGCCCATTTCTAGATCAGAAAGGAAGAGAAAATATCCAGGCTCTGAAAGTGGAAAAGCACTGAGCCCATTCTGGAAAGCTGGTGTACTGCGTGTAATTTAATTAATTAAATCACTGAGGTGTTTCTGTTCCATTTGGTGTCAGCCAGTTTTGTTTTATTAATGAAAAGTGCCTCAATCTATCCGGGGAATAAGTGAAGAAACACAAAGGGAGTTGTTACTCTTTATCTATCTTACGAAGTAATGAAAACTAAAGCAAACACAGAGAATGCTGGAGAAACTCAGCAGATTTGGCACCATCTGTGGAGAGAAAAACAAAGTTGACATTATGCATCTGTGTGACTTTTCTTCAGAACAGAACCCAGTTTCTCTCTTCACAAATGCTGCCAGAATTGCTGAGTATCTCCAGCATTCTCTGTATTTGTTTCAGATTTCCAGAATCTGTAGTATTTTGCCTTTATTCAAGTAATAAAAACCAGCTGCTTCCTCACTCTTTCATGGGAGGTGTGATGTTGTTGGCTTGATGAGTATTTATTGCCCGTCCCAAGTTACCCTTGAGAAAGTGGTGGTGAGCTGCCTTCTTGAACCGCTGCAGTCCATTTATTGTTGGCACATCCACAATGTTGTCAGGGAATGAGTTCCAGGATTGTGACCCAATGACTCCGAAGGAACAATCATATATTTCCAATAAAGACAAAGCTCATCCTCAGCCTTATTTTTTGCACGGATGTACTGGGTTCTCTCATCATGGAGGTTGGGGATATTTGTGGAGTCTCCTTTTTAAGTGGGTGTTTTTAATTGTCCAACACCATTCACAACTGGATGTGACAGAATTTCAGAGCCTTGATCTGATCCTTTGGGTTGGAATGACTTGGCTCCGTTTATCAATTGAGGCTATGCAAATAGACCTTTCAATACTTTGCAAGGACGGCACCTCATTTTTAGCTGTGTATCATGTTATACTTAGCATGCCCTCCTGCACTCTCTATTGAACGTGAGTTGGTCCCCTGACTCGATGGTAATGGTAGAGTAGGGGATATGCAGGACCATAAGGTTCCAGATTGTGTTGGAGTGAAATTCTGCTGCTGCTGATGACCCACGGATGTCCAGTCTTGAGTTGCTATATTTGTTCAATCTGTCCCATTTGGTACAGTGTTAGTATCACACAATGCAATGAAGGCTATTCTCAATGTGAACACGTGACTTTGCCTCCACAAAAACTGTGTGATAATTGCTCCAACCAATACAGTCACAGTTATCTGCAGCAGGTAGATTGGTGAGGATGGGGTCAAGATTGTTTTTTCCTCTTGTTGCTTCATTCACCATCTGTCGCAGACCCAGTCTAAAGCTATGCCCTATAACAGCTATATCGCAGACCAAGTCTAACAGCTATGCTCTTTAAAACTTGACCACTAGTTATGCCTCCAAGCCACTCTTGGTGGGGGACATTGAAATCCCCCCACCTAGAGTACATTCTGCATCTTTGCTGCCCTCAGTGCTTCCTCCAAACACTTTTCAACATGGAGGAGCACAGATTCATCAGTTGAGAACAGGGTGGGTAATGGCCCTCAATCAGCAGGATGTTGCCTGATGCCATCAGATTTCATGGGTTATGAAGTCAATGTTGAAATAACAGAGAAATGCCCTCCTGACTGTGCCTCCCTCTCTGCTGGGTCAGTCCTGCCGGTGGGACAGGACATATCCAGGGATAGTGACAGTGGTGTCTGGGATGTGGTCTGTAAGGTATGATTCCGTGAGTAAGACTATGTCAGGCTGTTGCTTGACTAGACTGTGAGTCAGGTCTCCCAATTCTGGCACTAGCCCCCAGATGCTAGAATTTAAAGAAGACTTGTGAAGAGTAGATGGGAATGTTTTTGCCATTGTCATTTCCAGTGGCTATGTCGATGCCAGGTGAACCACACAGTTTCATTCCTTTTTTGAGGCTTTTTTTTATTGTATTGATGCAGCAAGGCAGCAGGCTACACAATTTCAGGGAACAGTTCACAGGCCATTGGTGTGGGCTTGGAGTCACATGTAGGCCAGCCCAGGTCAGGATGGCAGATTTCCTTCCGTGATGGACATTAATGAGCCAGATAGACAACAGTGCACTGTTCTGCTGTACCATCGATACATTCAACATTGCCTACTCCTACGGTTCCTATGATTCTTATTTTGAATCTAGGAGTGCCCAGTTTATTTTGATATTTCCTAAGTACATTTCCCAGTGAGGAATGTTTATGATGTGTCTATAAATCAAAGCTTCTCTGAGATCAAATGACTCATTGGTCTCTACTCTTTTATGACAGTGTTCCCACATTCATGATGAGAATGAGAATTAATTATGATTAATGGGCTGGATTGTAATTTATCTGCTTGGTCTGGGTGTACCAGGCAGGTTGGGAAGCTGGAGGTCAGAGTTCAATAACTGCACAATGTGAGGATGCTGAATAGTAACAGCTCAAGCTGTTTGATATACTTGGAAGCCATTTATTGGAGACTGCAAGTAAAGATGGGTTTGTCCATACTCCATGGGAAGGGGTGGCAAGGTAGGTAGGGATATACATCATTATCAAGTAACATTGTTCAGAATTAAAAATCACACTACACTAGGTTATAGTCTAGCAGCTAGCTACCTGATGAAGGAGCAGTGCTCCAAAAAATAGTACTTCCAAATAAACCTGTTGAGCTATAATCTGGTGTTGTGTGAATGTAACAGGTGAGAATTTCCAGCATTGTCTTTTTGCATTATAGCCATCATTTAAGTGCTTCCTGATTTCATCCCAGCTCTCAATTAATGTCTGCACCACCAGAGGATATTATTTCTTTGTGACTGCTTTATCCGTTTATTTTATCAACTTAAATATCTCAATCAGATCACCTCAGCTTTTCAAACGCAGGGGTTAAAACTGAGTCGAAACTGGTCTCGTGATTTAACAGTGGAGACCTTGTATTGTTCTGGTGAAGCTACACCAACTGCAGGGCAAACATGTCCTTTCTGAGGTATAGAGTCTCCAGGAGCTGGGCAAGGCTCTTCGTTAGTCAAATATGTACAATTCAATAGATCGGTCTATCTATTAATCTATTTCAATCGCTGGGAGGCAGAGAAGAGAGCTACACAACAGGTGACTCATTCAATATGATCCATTTTATACTTTCACCTAAAGTTCGAGTATCTCAGCTGATGTGGTAAATAAGGTCTGGGGAAAATCACTCATGGTATAGTGCAGGACACTCACTCTGATAGGACTATGTCTTCACTTCCCACTGCAGAAAACTCTGAAATGAAACTTGCAACATGTGATAACTTTGCTTATATCCTTCCTTCAGGGAAGAAATCCTCTTATGCCTATGTGCGACTCTGGTCTTACACTCTGAAGTTGATATGGCAGCTCAGTGGTTAGCACTGTTGCCTCATAGTGCCAGGGTCCTGGTTTGATTCCAGCCTTGGAAACTGTCTATGTCGAGTTTGCAATTTCTCCTCACATCTGCGTGGGTTTCCTCCAGGTGCTCTGGTTTCCTCCCACAGTCCAAAGATGTGTAGGTTAGGTGGATTGGCCATTCGAAATTGCCCTTTAGTGTGGGTTAGCCAATGGAAATGTGGGGATAGGGTGGGGTGCTAGGTCTGGGTGGGATGTTCTTTGGAAGGTTGGTGCAGACTCGATGAGCTGAACAGGGATTCAATTATTCTAACTGGATAAGCAGTAATTTCCAGCTTATTAGTGTTGCTTATGTCATTATATATATGTTAATCAGACCATTTCACAAGGTAACATTCTGCTTTTCTGTCACACAGGACAAATGAGGATAAACTCCAAAATGCAAAAATACATTTGTCCTGATCTCAGTACCAACAGTTGACCAGTTGTTAGATGTTTTCCATGTACAGCCTATCTCCAGTGACTGCTCCACTTGCCAAATTCCGCTTGGGCCATGGTGGGCATTGCCGGCCGGAAGTTGTGGATCTTCTGCTCAAGGAAAGAAAGAGGAAGGTGGGTGGAATCAACTGGATTGCTTGGCAGGGGTTTACTGGGAATTGGTTGTCTCACAATATCCCCTTGAGGATACCCTACAGTGATACCCTACGGGGAGAATGAGGGTAAGTGGAGTTGAAATGCCCATCAGCCATGATTGAATGGTGGAGTAGACTCGATGGGCCGAATGGCCTTACTTCCACTCCTATGTCTTATGGTCTTATGGATTGATCATAAACCATAAAGCCCCCTGAGAGCCAGTTGTAAGGAGGATATGCATAGTGCAGGGAAAGCTGGAGAAAAATGTTGATGCCAACTGAGGGGCTGGAGTAGTGACTATAATTTGCTTAAGTGAGTCAGATTAGGAAGGAGAGGGTAGGCCAACATTTGTACTCCTGATCATCATCCGGGGACCAGTATTGGAAGACCATCAGATAAAAGCGGGATTGCTCCAACTCCTTCCCAGATGAAAAGCCCAATTGCTTTTATTGTCCTGAATTATATGTGTATTGCAGCTACTCGTTCAGGATACCAAGATGCCCTAGTATGCTGGGAACAAGGAGTAAACAGGACAGACTTCCTGTGCACTAGTCTGAGGGGGTGGGGGTGTAGCAGCACTGAGCTTCCTAGCATTGCTGTGACATCCCAAATCCTGGTGACGGGACACATTCATGGAATTAGAACGAGTGGCAGAACAAAAGAGCCCCCCCGCAAAGAGGCACTAGATATTGGAGAGCCAGATGAAATAAAAAGAGGGAAAAATCATCCGCGATTGACTCGAATTCCCATTTGCACAAATTCTGGACTTGAATTCTTTTCCTCGCAGATGAGGCACTTCCTAGTTAGATAGAAACTCATTAGCAATGTCAGAGCTCCCAGCAGAAGATCTCAGCTGCAGGCTCCATTTTACCAAAGGGTTTAATGGTATTTTAAAACAGCTGAGTGATACTGGAGCCTCATTACAGCAGAGCCCATGGTGCAGGTGAAACATACATCAGGGCCCATTATATGATCAGCGCTCCTGTCTTGTGAAGTTTCACACTACAGGTTTCAGCACACATACTTCCACAATAGGATTGAGGAAGCGATTAATGGAAGCTTATAAATATAGATTAAATCTCATGTCCCCAATTTACAAGTAAATTTGAAGTGCTTTCCATCATGGGATTTGCCATCAAAAATGACAAAAATGCAATTTTGGAAAGGAAGATGTTAAAAAGGATCTCGAAGATTCCCTACAGTGTGGGGGCAGGCGCTCAGCCCATTACATCCACAGCAACCCTCTGAAGAGCATCTCACCCAGACTCACCTCCAACCCTGTAAGTCTCATGGTTAACCCACCAAGCCTCCACATCCCTGGACATAATGGGAAATTTAGCACAGTCTATCCACCTAACCTGCACTTCTTTGGACTACAGGAGGAAACCTGCACAGACACGGGGACAATGTGCAAACTTCACAAAGACAATCACCTGAGGGTTGAATCGAACCCAGGTCCCTGGCATGGTAAGGGAGCAGTGCTAACCACTGAGCCACCGTGTATGAGATTTAACTCCAATGTAAACCATCAAGCTGTTTAGATTGAAGCACTTGAAGAGCCAGAGCCAAGGGGTCTACACTTTTGTACTCAGTGCTGTCACAATTCACCCTGAAGTATTACAGTTTTTCTCTAACTGGGACTCAGTGGCTGTGCTGATAGCATCAGGCAACCCATGTGACTCCAGCGTTTCCTTCCTTATCAGACGCTGGGTTCCTCTTGCTCTGATTTCTTTTACATTCTCTGTGAGAAAGTGCCCATTCTCTCGAGCCATGTAAAACTTGTTAAAGACACATGAGGCTTCTGATCTTGATTGCATTTAAATCGAGCCAATTTTGATGACTATTAAATGGTTATTAAATGGTTTATTCTGTTTTATTAAACTTATATAAGCACTATACTTGCAAAAAACAACTCTCATTCAATTAACCACGCTTTTGTAAATAAATAGGCTGGGGCTATTTTCCCTGGAGCATCAGAGGCTGAGGAGTAACTTTCTAGAAGTTTATAAAATCATGAGGGGCATTGAGAGGGCAAATGGACATGGTCCTTTCTCTGGGGTGGGGAAATCCAAAATTAGAGCACATAGGTTTAAGGTGAGTGGGGAAAGATTTAAAAGGGATCAAAGGGGCAATTTTTCACACAGGGAGTGGTACGTGTATGGAATGAACTACTAGAGGAAGTGGTGGAGGCTGGTACAATTGCAATATTTAATAGACATTTGGATGGGTATATGAATAGAGGGATATGGGCCATGTGCTGGCAAATGGGACTACATTAATTTAGCATATCTTATCGATGTGGATGAGTTGGACCAAAGGGTCTGTTTCCATGCTGTACATCTCTATGACTAAATCTTTGAATTGTTATTGAAATACATTTTGTTCTTCATTCTTGTATGACTGATTGCAGCTCTTAAAATTTGACTAAATGTAAAGTGTTGATGTTGTTATTAAGATTGCCAACCCTTATCCTGGGACCATTGCAAAATGAACCTCATAGATTGTCCCTTGATAATATTTAAGGTGGTGTTCCCAGAGTTAACCTTGTTTGAATACCACATCACAGCAGTGACATGGAGCCATTGTCTGTTCCCTTAAGCATGAGCAAGCAGTATTGAACAAACCCTTAAACAAATAAAAATAAAGGTTATCTATTATAAACAAGTGACATTCCAAAAGATGATTTCAAAGCTGTAATCTAATCCCAGTGTTCAGATAACAGTAATAAACCCACTCGACCTTTTCTCGTGCAATTTGCAATGGCTCAGCCCATTGATTAGATTACTATCTGGTAACCACTCATAACCTCACCATTCTTCTGCATCACGTGGCATTGTTCCAAACAGGGAAAGGAGCATATATAACTTCCTACATCTATACTATGGCTGGTCTGGAAGGTCTGAGGTAAACCTCACTTAAAGAGAAGGTGCTATCTTGGAGTTGCAGGGCAATGAAAACCCAACAACTTGGAAAGAATTGGATGCCATATCCCTCAACTCCCACCAAAGCCAATTCCAAGACCAAGCTATTGAGAGCTTTTCACAAGTGAAACATTAAGATAAATTTTTAAAGAAACAAAACATTTAATAATAAGCTAAATTGACTCAATTCAAATATAATCAAGAGTGGGAGCTGCCTTAACAAGTCCCATGTGGTTTTCCAGCCTCAGGTTCATGATCTCTGGTCCAATGGATTGACCATGTTGTAGTTCTGTCTTTGTCAATGCTCTTGTTTTGGTAAAATGATACTCATTGGGAGCAACATCTTATTTACTTGCCCCATAACCCATCATCAGGAAACCTCAACTCAATGTTTGTAAAGAATGTATGTTGTCTGTCTCCTCTCCCAATATTACGTACCGATTCACCCCATGCCCCAGCCTCTCCAAGTGGTTGTTCCCTGGAAATCCACCATCACGGTCGGTATTTCCAATGGAGCTCCAGTTTGGGATTGGCTCCCACTCCCCTCAGATCTGGAACCTGGACTTCCAGGGCATCCCTCAAGATTGGGCAAGGGAGGGAGACCACATCCTGTCTATAGGCATTGGATGGGGAGGTGGGTGGGAGTATAACTAGGGGGTGGAGAGGGGGAGAAGACATAGCCGGGGGGTGGGGAGAGGGTATAACCCAGGGTGTGGTTATAAAAATGCATTTAATCCATTGTTTCATTGTACAAGCCAGTTTCTTATCAAGGGCCATTGTCACAATCAGAAAATGAACGTTTTGATACGATGGGGTGTATTCTTTTGACATAATAATCCCATGTGCCAGTGAAATAACATTTTGTTGATGGATGAGTTATTTTGCTGTGAATCACTCCCACAGGCTGTCAGCAAAATGGATTCTGAGGCAGTTTTGGAAGTATGTCCTTTGAGAATATTAACTGTCAGTTCTTGAATAGTTGTTAGGTGAGTAGAT
Source organism: Chiloscyllium plagiosum (assembly GCF_004010195.1). Lineage (NCBI taxonomy): Eukaryota > Metazoa > Chordata > Chondrichthyes > Orectolobiformes > Hemiscylliidae > Chiloscyllium > Chiloscyllium plagiosum. The sequence continues at coordinate 14,484,257 of NC_057737.1, read as the reverse complement.
TATGTGATTATAGATCTGAATCTGATCTGGAAACTCACTTGGTTGACACCCATTTCAGTCCTGACTGCAACAAGGACACAAGGATTATCTTCAGGACACCTGGCTAGAAAATTCCAAGCTGAGTTGGGGGTCCCAATGCGATCTTTATAAAATGCACTTTAGGATTAGGTTCGGCTGCTGTGGGCTTCCTAATATTTTATATGTTGAGCTCCATTGAGAGTACTGCACAGACCATTCAACAGAATCTACTGGCCTGTACTGGTGTAATGTTCCACACAAATGGTCTTCCACTGTACTTCATTTCATCCTAGATATCACCTTTTTATACATCCTATTTACAACAACTATATGTGCTAGCACATTTTACATTCTTACCACGCTCTGGGTAAAGAGATTTCCCCTGATTTGCATGTTAAGATTTTTTTTTGGTGACTGTTATAATTATGACCTTTCGTTTTGAGCTCCCCACAAATGGAAATGTTTTCTCTATATTAGCCCCGTCAAATCCTTTCACTGCATTAAAGATTACAATCCGATCATCCCTCAGCTTTTCCTAATCCAGAGAAACCAGCCTCTTTAGTGTTTCTTGGGAAGTATTCTAGTACATTTGGACGATTGTTCGATCTCACACAAAACAAGGGTGGAAATTGCCGTGAGGTACAGAGGGTTCGATGGGGAGGTGTTCCTGACCTCCATTGTATTCCAGCATTTCCACAAGAGAGAAAAGAACTTTTTAAAATTCATTTACAGAGGGAGGGTGTCATTGGCTGGGCCAGCATTTATTGCCCATTCCTAATTGCCCAGAGAGCAGTTAAGTGTCAACCATATTGCTGTGAGGCTGGAGTCACATGTAGGCCTGACTAAGTAAGGATGGCAGATTTCCTTTCCTAAAGGACATTAATGAATCAGATAGGTTTTCCCCCACAATTGATAGTAGATTTGTGGACACCATTAGATACTTAATTCCAAATCTTTATTGAATTCAAATTCCACCATCTGCCATGGTGGGATTCAAACCCAGGTCCTCAGAATCTCTGGATTAACAGTCCAGTGATAATATCCCTCGGCTAATGCCTCCCCTTTGTAAATGTTGAATTTTACATGAGGAAACTTGGATCTATAAGGCACCTTTTGTAATGTCAGGCTGCTCCAAAAGCACTTTAAAGACAATAGGGTGCCTTTGAAATATCCATAGTGACTGTTGTAATGTAGGCAACATTTATGCAGAGCAAGCTCCTACAAGCAACAATGTGATAATGGCTGGGTGACCTATTTTAGTAATATTTTGATTGAGGGTGATTAAGGGGTAAATATTGCCCAGTATTTCATAATAACTGTTCTGCTTTTTATTTACTCAAGAAATCTCTTACAACCACATGAGAGAGCAGACCAGGTCTTGATTAACATCTGTCCCGAAAGAAAGTTCTTTTTTTCCTTTTATTTGACTTGGGTCATGGAATGTGGCAACATTAGGGCAGAATTTATTGCCCGTCCCTAGTTGCCCTTGAGAAGATGGTGGAGAGTTACTTCCTTCACCTAGTATAGTCCATGTGCAGTAGGAAGATCCACAATATTGCTAAAGATGGAGCTATAGGATTTTGCCCCAGCAACACTGAAAGAATGATGATATATTTTCAAGTTGGGGTGGTCAGTGGTTGGAAAGGAACTTGCAGGTGATGGTGTTCCTATGTATCTGCTGCCTTTTTGCTTCCAGATGGAAGTGATGGTGAGTTTGGAAAGCGCTGTCTAAGGATCTTTGGTGCATTTCTGCAGTGCATCATGTAGATAGTAGACACTGCTGCTGCTGAGCACCAGTGGTGGAGGGAGTGGATGTGGTGCCAATCATTAGCCTGCTTTGTTCTGGATGGTGTCAGGCCATTGTTGGAGTTGTACCCATCAAGGCACTGTATTTGATCACATTCCTGACTTGTGCCCTGTGGGTGGTGGACAGGCTTTAGGGAATCAGGAGATGAGTTATCCACTGCAGTATAGGCAGTCCCTGGGTTGTGAATGGGTTCTATTCTGGAATCTGGTTGTAAATCGAGTTGTACGCAAGTCGGAACACAATGCAGAACAATATAAAGTAGAGATTGTAAGTACAAAAAGTATTCATATGTCAACTCTTTAAAATTATACCTTTGTATGGGATTGCATTTGTAAGTATGAGTGCTCATGAGTCGGATGTTTAAAGTTGTGGATCTCCTGTATTCCTCGTGCCTTACCTGCTCTATGTTATAGGTGCTACTTAGATACAAGTTGTGAAGCATCAGCTTGACTCCGAGTGAAAAGAAAACTCCTGCAGCCTTCAGCTTTCATTACCATTGTTTACTTTCAATGTTCACTTTACACATTAAGTATAAATATGATTTTTAAAAGACTGGATTTGCATTTTTACAAAAATAATACATCGAAACAAATCAATTCTAACGGCATTTTTTTCCTCTAGATAAAAAGGTCAGAATTCTTCTATGTCCTCGGCAGTAAAGAAATTGCCAAAACATTAACAGACAAAACTATACCAAAGACCGAACTGTCTCTGCTGCTGGGTCTCTGTGACCTGTTGCCTGCAATTGTACATAAAATGGCAAGTACCATTGAAAATCAGCTGGAACTGAGATTACTAAAAAGTTACACATCTTCATGATGAACAATTTTGTACATTACAAAATAAGAATTATTTTACTATAACTTTTGTTTGAAAAATTCAGTTTGACCGAGAATCTTCAGCAAAAATGTAAATTAATACTGTGTATCGGACACTAGAAAAGTTACAAAGCAGTAAAATACACCAATTGTAAGATAGAATCAATGTCTTCAATAATTATACATTTTTATCTAAAATTCTGGAAAGTTTCAATAACACTGTTTTGTCAAATGAATGTTCGGAGGGAGAGAACGGAAGGAGTGGTGGATCTGAGGGAGTTTGGGACAAAGGAAACAGAAGGGAGTAGAGAGGAAAAAAATGATTGTCGCGAGAGAACTAAAGAGAGAGAGAGAAAGTGAGACAGCAAGAAGGTTCAGAAGAGATTTACCAGGATGTTGCTGGGAATGGAGGGTTTGGGTTATATGGGTAGACTGGAAACTTTTTTTTGCTGGATCGTAGGAGGTTGGGGGGTGACCTTATAGGGGTTTATAAAATCATGAGGGGCATAGATAAGTGAATTGCAGGTGCCTTTTCCCGAAGGTGGGGATTTCAAGATTAAGGGGCATACTTTTAAGGAGAAAGATTTAAAAAAGACATGAGGGGCAACGTTTTATACAGATCACCCCTTAGCCTTTTCTAATCCAGAAAAACTAGCCTCTTTAGTGTTTTTTGGTAATTATTCGAACACAAGGGGTTTGTGTGTGGAATGAACTTTCAGAGGAAGTGGTGGATGCAGGTACAATTACAACTTTTAAAAGACATTTGGATAAGTACATGAATAAGAAAGGTTTGGTGGGATATGGGCCAAGCGCAGACAGATGGGAGTAGTTTACTTTGGAATTATGGTTGGTCTGGACTGGTTGGACTGAATGTTTCCATGCTATATGACTCTATGAAGATGATAAGGACTGAGAATTAATGAGGGAAAACAAGAGGGAGAATTAAAGACCTTAAAAAGAGATGAAAAAAAAACGAAAGAAGGTGCCATTTTGTTGTTGTGAAATGTATCACATATATATTCAGGATCACAATGGGAAATATTTCATGATAAGAACTTTCAAACACTTATTGTAAACCTACTGTATTTCCTTACTTTGAAACAATATTCATAATTTTAGTCCCTCTTTTTCCTCAGCCTGTGATACAATTATTTAGTGAGGCAAGCATTTATATGGTCGACCTACAAATCTGGGAATACAGGACTGTGGTCCTTCACTAAAAGAAAAATCTCATGTCGATAAGGTGAATTCGTATTCAGAGGTATCAGTTAGAGATGGTGTAAACAGAATCTAAAGGTGAATAAAAATGTTAATTTTTTAAAAGACCTGCACAGAATCAAACAGACTAAACATTTCTTGAGTTGTGCTTTTTTTTAACTAGAGAAAAAGGCAGGATATAAAATTGCAGATAACAGGAGAATAAATTAAAGCTTAGAAGATGTAAAATCAGTTAAGGAGTTCAGGGAGCGGCTTAAACAACAGATGTAATAACATGGCTAGTAGTGGCATGCAGTTCAATGTAATGAGCAGAGATACAAGATTATCAAGTTGTTCATTTACAGCTTGTTATGGAATCTTGCTGGGCACAAATTGGCTGCCGTGCCTGTCATCTACCAGGGGTTGCATATGTCCTAAGGCACAATAGGTGCTATTTGAATGCAAGTTTTTCATTCTTTCCACCAAAACGAAAGGATGCCCATGTTTGATTGGAAGAATATCAATATAATCTAACACATGATTCAGTGTAATGGCTTGCCAATGGGAACAGTTTCTGGACACCAGTTTAATGGAGAGCATATTTGATTTACAATTGAATTTCTTGTTGGAATATGTGCAGGTATCATTAGCCAAATGGCAAAACACCACCTCTGAACCAGGGCAAATGTATTAAACATGCAGTGACTTGATGATTCTTGTTTCATTCAACGTAGCACATCATCGCAAATCATTGCACAATGATCACCAGAGTTTTCAGTAGATTCACAGTTTGTCAAAGCAAGATTAATATAATGAGACTGTAAATACTGTGACAGTTTATAAAGTATGTAAAAGCTCTCTGAAATGCTGGATAGATAATTTATACAAAGTGGACAGTGACTGGACTAAAGCTGAAGATGTCAAAAAGAACCAAATCTGCCGACTTTTTATAAATCTCATTATAAAATCTCTATAACTAGTTATATTTAACTCAATCAGACATGGGGAAATCAGTCCCTCCAATGTGCACAAGGTAATCCTTGCTGTGACATCCATTAAATGACTATAGGAGCACTGAAATCTGTGACAAAATGGACATGATATATGATTCCAAAACCATAGTTAAACTGTGGAGAGTTAATGCAGCAAAAACATGATCTGAAGTATCCAATCAGAGTACTCCGAAGGACCTGATTATAATTATAATCACAGAAGACATTCCTCAGAATATACAAGTAAAAAATACCAGTGATGAGAACAGAAACTGATAAATACATATTCCCTTGAGGGAGTATCACTTCCAGAGAGAGACATTGGAAAATTGAGGATATGCTCCCCATGGTTCTCTGTCCATTATTAAGGATTTTTGCAATTTCCCGATAAGGGCTGGTGGTGGGTGATGCTGGAAGTCCATGATTGACAAAGCAGCCCTCTTCTGTCATCTTAAAGCAATGGCCCTGTCACTGTGGTAGAAATAATAATCTGGAAATCAGCAATATCTTTATCTGTCAGCTCACTTCATTCGAAGAGGATTCCTTGGAATATTCAGCCCTCATGCCATCGTTATTTTCCTACACAATTAAACCTGGGAAATGGCCAGTATAACAACATGAAGGTAAAATAAAACCTTTCTGCTTTGCTGGCCTCTGCAGCAGAGTGTGTTAGTTTGTCACACAAAGTGCAATATTTACTGCCGAGGTGAAATCAGGGGAAACCAGCAATAAGAGGCAAAATCCGATACTTATGATATGAAGGCACATTAAAATTGTGTAGCAGCTCTCAGTAAGTGATGAAGAACAATGATTTGGCAAGTTTGCTTTAATTTATTTAGGCTGCAGATCTTTGAGCTTCACTTGAGCTCTGCTCTGATTTCGTTGGCCTATTGCTGGAATTTGTAAGTATACTGCACCCTCCTTTTTCTATTTCAAGGTACCTCTAAGCCCCTCTGACCTTACTACTCACAGCTAACACAAACAGAACCATCAGACTGGAGGATATGGTCTATTTCAATCTCATGCTGAAAGGAGGGAATGTTGTCACTGAGATAAACTTGTTCTCATTAAGGCACTTAACACTTGTTTGACTTTTAGATCAAACATAGTCCAGCACTTCATCATCCCAAGTTGTTCTATTAACAAAAACCAAAAGAATTGCAGATGCTGGAAATCAGAAACAAGAACAGAAATTGCTGGAAAAGCTCAACAGGTCTGGCAGCACCTGTGGAGATTAATCAGAGTTATGTTTCGGATCGAGTGACCCTGCCTCAGTTCTGGACCTGAAACGTTAACGCTGATTTCTCTCCACAGTTCTCTCCACTTCCTCAGTTCTGACGAATGGTTACTGGACCTGAGACATTAACTCTTGATTTCTCTCCACAGGTGTTACCAGACCTGCTGAGCATTCCCAGCAATTTCTGTTTGTGTTCTATTAATATTTATTTCTTTTTAATGAGTGGCAGAATGTGAAAATGTATCATTTCAATGTTCCCAGAAGTAGAAGAGCAGACCATTGGGAGTGACTCTCAGAAGAACTGTGGAGGCCAGATCATTCAAGCCACAGTTTATTTTCCCCAAATGTCTTCAGTGATTTCTCCCCATCATGTCGATGATTTGTTGATGCTGATCAGTGCATATTCTTTGGGTGCATGGTCAGTGGGCATGAGGAATGTTCCAGGCTTTTAATGATCTGTTAGCCAATGGGCAGCCTTTAACGACTGGCTTCAACTTGAGGGATACAACAAAGCAGGCAAGTCAGAACATGTTTGTATTTTGTTCTTTTAAGATTTAGCATCATAGTACAACAATTTGCAACCTCTCTAACCATTGGTTATTCCCACCTAGATGAGGCCGAATATTTGAGTGACTGATTTTTTTAAGGCTTTGAAATCAGGATCTCCTGATCAGGAAGGTCTACTACTTGAGAGCTGTAACATTTTTTGGAAACAATCATTTCTAATAGCTTGCTTCTCCAACTTGCTGATGAGGCCTGTACGTTACTTCAGTGCAATCCTGTTCAGCTGCCAGGTGAAGGTGGAATGTGACCTTCTGATTTGACACACAGGTTGTTCCAGACAATTGGAAGTGCTACTGTCCTTTGGTATAACGGGTTACATCAGCTTTCCCAGTCAACAGCAAGGGATCTTACTCCTTGTAGTCCCATTATCTGGGGATTTGAAAAGAAAAAGCTGGTAGAATGTTTTGAGCATCGTAGAGATCTGTGAAGCTGGTTTGTATCTTTATGCACTTCTCTTCTGTTTTGGCAGGACGGAGGCATAGGTTCGAAAGGGTTTGTTGGCTGACTCTCCACCTGTGCGGACCAGACCGTGAACTCTCCTTCCATGGTCATCAAGACCTGCAGTGAGACTTGAACTTGGAGCTTCTGAATTAGATGCAGTGGTACCACCTACTGTGCCACAGGAGCTCTACAAAAATTTGAGATTCATTTTCAGAGAAAGGTTGAAGTCTACCGTATTCTTTAGGTGCATGAGAAGATTGATGGTTGGGAATAATTGTTTTGTACAGAGTTCAAGAGGGTCCTAAATACGACTAGAGAAAATCAGAATCAAAAATGTTAATTTGAACCAAAAATCCCAACTTGGACCGACTCCAAATTCCAACACTTGCGTTTCTGTTACAATTGCACGACAACAGGTACGTTCAAAGATTCAGTGGTGCATTCACTGGACATGGCTTCCTGCAAATGATCCAATCTGAGTTGGGAAAATTCAAAACGAGTTGAATAAATCTGGATGCATTTCTGATTGTTGGTCTTTCCCCATTTTATGGGGGCAAAATTCATGGTAAAACATACTTCATGAAGAGCAAACAAGCAAAATAGTCTACCAGCTGGGTTACTTTTGTATTCAACTGCCTGTTGGCCAATGTTGTGACTAAAAATGAGTTTAAAACCTGTTCGCTGCATCACAAGCAGACCTAATGTCATCATGGAAAGGAAATGGTTGACAGCATTATTAGACAGCATTATTAGACAGCATTATTATTTCCTGAAGAAGGGCTTATGTCTGAAACGTCGATTCTCCTGCTCCTTGGATGCTGCCTGACCTGCTGCGCTTTTCCAGCAACACATTTTTCAGCGTTATTAAACTTTAAAGTACATAGGAATGGGACAAATATTTGACTGCATTCATCACCAAATCTACCAGTCATGAGTGAATATGAAACCAGTGCAGGAAGTACTGGATACCATATATTGAATGGGCTGGTTTCCAGCTAACTAATCCATAACCTTCCACCAGACACCTTAATTATTTCCACCCTTTTCTTCCAGAAATATCAATATTTAACAGTAGCCCCAAATTGGTGGATGTAATCTGGAATGATCAAGACTACAAAGCTTTGGAATGTTGATCGAATCTCCACAATAATTGCTTTTATTGCAAATCCCCATGTCATTACCTTTTTAGCAAAGGTGTGCCCCTTTTCAACATATGAAGTTCGCGTTGACTGAATTCAATCTGTTTCTCCTGTAAAATCACTTCCGTCATTATGGGGCAGTGGTGTGCTCCAAGGAATACCAACCAGATTTTGTTCCAGCTTCAAAGGGGGATATTCACTTTAAAATCTTTCAAAATCCCTGGATACCAACTGGGGTAACTCTGTTTCCTTCCTCGTGTTTGTTCAGCACCTAGTTCCCATTTGGCAATTTCACTTGCAGACTATGCATTCATTGGAGATGTTGCTCATCCCAGGAATTGCACTTAATCAGGTCAATCAAGATTTTTATTTTCATTTTCTAGGCTGTCCCTTCTTTAGAATTTAACTATAATCTGCCTTCATTTAACATTCACAGTTCAAATTTGGTTAAATTGTACAAAGTGTTTTTGCTTCAAACTTCCAGTAACAGATAAAAAGGAGATTTGCTTTGGTTGTAAATTTTCTGGAAACAAATAGAATTTGCTGCTCAAGTGAGTTCCTAAAACAAACCCCAATTCTTTAAAATTCTTTTGCTATTTTTGTTCTCGTGTGAGGCCTGTGCAAGCCAGAGCACAATCTGAGACAAGACATGTGTGGTGAATAGGAAAATACTGTTCCAGCAGGAATTTCAAGGTAAAGTTTGGGCCAGGTTTTCCCTTTTGCAATGTGTTCTCTGTCAGTCTGCTAAAGAATTTAGCTGCAGAGGAGGCCAGCCTCGGACAGCTCCATAGAATTGTTCTGTGTACTGGCTGGCTCAGCGAGGTTTTCTATGGAAACCTCTGGATACCAGAAAGGTGGTTTTTGGCAGCCATTTTGTTTTCCTTCTTAATGCTGTTATCCTGGGATTAGAAGAGAGGAGATGAATGGAGCATCACCAGGCTTGAAGAGGACACTAAGGAAATAAACAAAAAAGAAGAATAAGCAGCTGCTGTTAATGCAAATATTAAGAGTTGCCCCATTAACTCTGAGGCAAATATTCCAGGGCTTGAAGCCCAAAATAAATAGGATCAGAAGTAGGCCCCTTTAGCCTGCTCTGTCATTCAATAGGATCATGGCTGATTCAACATTCCTTGCGTCTACTTTCCAAGTTTATAATCCTCGATTCCCCATCTGATCAAGAATTTCAGCTTTAAACATACACAAGGATTCTGCCCCCACAGCTCTCTGTGGCAAGGAGTGCCAAAGACTTACATCCCTCTAAGGGAAGAAATTCCCCCTTATCTCAGTCTTAAATTAGCACCCCTTTATTCTGAGACTATCCTCTCTGGTCCTAGACTCTTCCATGAGGGGAAACATCCTCTCAGCATTTACCCTGTCAAGCTCCTTAAGAATCCTGCATGTCTCAATGAGATCACCTCTCATTCTTCTAACCTCCAGTGAGTAAAGTCCCAACCTGTTTAGTTTACACCCTCAGCTTGAATAGAACATTGGTAAGATTGTAAATTTCGAGCCTCAGATTGCCCATCCTGAAACAGCATCTTTTACCTCCAACTTCAATATACTTGTGAAAATTTCCACTGGATGGTAGTTCCAACAAAATGGTAAACAGAAGTAACTGAAATCTCTCTTTACGGTGTTGAGATTAGTTTAGATTCCCCACAGTTTGGAAACAGGCCCTTTGGTCCAACAAGTCTACACCGGCCCTCCGAGGAGTAACCCACCCAGTCCCATTCCCCTCTGACTAATGCACTACAGGCAATTTAGCATGGCCAATTCACCTAACCTGCACATCTTTGGACTGTGGGAGGAAACCAGAGCACCCGGAGGAAACCCATGCAAACACAGGGAGAATGTGCAAACTCCACGCAGATAGTCGCCTGAGGCTGGAATCAAACCTGGGACCCTGGTGCTGTGAGTTAGCAGTGCTAACCACTGAGCCGGTACACACAGTGACCAGAAAAAAAGAATTTCCTCACTCCATGCCCTTCCACCATATTAATTCTGTCTTCTGATATAAAAACAAAATGACAATCTTACAACTCCTTCTTTCTACATTGCTGATGAAGCTTTTTATCTTACTCTGATCAAGGCAAATACAAGAATTCTAAATTTCAAATCATAATAATAATTTATAGTAGATAATTAAAGGGTGCTGTCTGGTTAGCCAGTCAATTCTGATTGGCTAAGGCATTGCCATGGAGAAAGCAATGAGAAATCACAGGCTCCTTAAACCCCCTGGTACTTCTAAAAAAGGCACAAGGTTTGACAATGTTGCCTTTGTTTGCAGAGATTGGATCCCTGCATACGAATATGCGCTATCTCTAGTAAGTGTAAATGAGCTGTGTTACAGGCTTGATTGATTCCTTTATGGTTTGTTAATGTAACCATAAGCACATTCAAGATTGTTCAGCAAGTGTTGCCCAATCATGGAAGCACATCTAACTATAGGCACATTGTTTTGGGATTTGCAAGTGTAAGTTGGTTGAATATGGTCAGTTCTTTGCTGTGATGAACAACCAAAAGAATACGCTAACTAATTTGATCAGCCAGGCATTGAGATGTGCAGCCTATGTACCTGCATTGCATTGGCACTGAAATTCCTGTTTCATAACACTGGTCAGTTGTGTGGTAGGCAGAATATCTTTCTGGACTGCGCAACAAAATCCTCTTAATGGAAAATACCATTGTTCTTAACATGCAGAGCACAGAACATAGTCAAGCAACCTGAGTTTCAAAACCTGGAGGTTACAGGCCTTTCTATGTGGATTTTGTGATCATTGGCACCCAAATGTTTATATTTACAATCAAAGAGTCATAGAGATGTATAGCATGGAAACAGACCCTATGGTCCAACTTGTCTATGCCAACCAGATATCCTAAATAAATCTAGTTCCATTTGCTAGCATTTGTCCCACAGCCCCTCAAAACCCTTCCTATTCATATCCCCATCCAGATACCCTTTAAATGCTGTAATTGTACCAGCCTCCACCACTTCCTCTGGCAGCTCATTCCATACACACACCATCTTCTGCATGAAAAATTAGCCCCTTTGGTCCCTTTGGTCCCTTTTAAATCTCTCCTCTCTTACCTTAAACCTATGCCCTCTAGTTTTGAACTTTCATTTAACAAAATATTGTTTAAGGAGTGTGCAATGTAAAGGCACATCTTGTCTTAGCATAGATCTGGGCAAGTATCCAGCTGAAAAACTCTACAGTTTGTACCAACACAAAGCGTCACTATGATACAAACTGTGTTGCACAACTGGCCTCTTGTTTCACTTCAAGAATACAGTTTACAACAGCAAAGATAGCCATTCAACTCACTACATCTGTACTGGTGTTAGTTGTTCAATTGTTGGAACTATTTACAATAACCCCATGTCCCTATTCATTGCACGTATTCCATGATATTCTTCCTTCTCAAATGTTAAACCATGTTACATTCCCCACCCCAAATTGTAAAATATTTAATGTTCTAATAGCCAATGTGGAAAAGTGTCTTTGGATGTCCCACCTTGGTTCTTCTGGTAATAATCCTGAGTTTATTTCCTTTAGTTACCGATTCACCAACCAGTGGAGATAATCTGTCACTGTTTGCCCTTTCAATACCTATTCGTCATTTTGGGGAAAAAAAAATCAGAAAACCAATTTTAAAACAGTCAATAATTTTTTGCCAATATAGTGAAACCTTCCAGAACCCACTATAAATAATAAAATGTGCTGATGTGGCCAACACTAACATCTGTGTTATCAGGAAAAGGCAGAGGTGAGCTCTAGAGAACTCACTGCAGAATACTAAGTCTCCAAATAAAGCCCGTAAAAGGAAATATACCTTCTCTTTGTTTTTAATTCCTCTCTTCCCTAAAATGTCATTCAATATGTAATTCTGTCGCTCTGCTATAAGAATTTCATGTGCTTGCTGACACCCTCCTTAAACAATTCTTTTATGTACAACAAATTGCTGCAAGGTATTCTATAAAAAGATACGATGCGATTGATCTTATTTCATGGGGAGAATAATGCCAAAGATAGCTTTTGTGACCGGCCTAATTTATTGGAAGTGTAAACATAATAATACATAGATAAGAAGACGCCAGGAGATGTCATTAAGACCAGACCCCTGTGAATCAGGCACTGGCAATACAAACATGACTTATCCCTTAAAGTGGGTGCAATGGTTCCCAAACTAACAAAGCCATGGGAATGTTCTAGCAGTTGTCTTACTTGGGCAAATTTGTCCACTCTGTTAATATACAATTAGAGACTTTAGAGGAATACATATATCACCATTCATTTTTATATATGCATACAGTAACACTAAGGTGATTTATACTGAATGCTCATACAATAAAGAAGCAAAGATTAGCAGGATTGACTATTTATTTACATTTGTAAATTCAGTGTTGTGGCACTCCCAGTATTGACCTATGCACAGGGCAGAGATTGAGCGAGAATATGTACTCTTAATTCCAATCTGTACTCCTTCTAAATGACCATTCTCACTGAGGGATAGCAGCGCCAAATTTAATTTTGTTCCCATCTGTACATTTACCCAATAGAACAGGGATATGTGAGAGTTCAGAGTTCATCAATCCTTGTATGAGTGACTTCCAAAATCATAAGGGATTGTGTGACAGCTACCTTTATCCTTCTTGGACCAGTTGCCGTGTTGGACTCTCCTTCCCAACCTCTCCCCTTGCCTGAGGTGTGGTGACCATTAGGTTAAACTACCACCAATTGTCTCAGTCTCTAATGAAAGAGCAGCCCTCTGGTCTGGAAGGACCATGGTAGCTTTACCTTTACAGTTATCCCTGGCAGTAGTGGCATTCAAATTTTATTAAAAATTTGGAATGCTGGTCTCAAGGTCGTGATCATGACAACTATCCTCAACTGTTGTAAAGACTCATCTGATTCACTATTGTCTGTTAGGGAAGGAAATCTACCAGCCTTATGTAGTCTGGCCTACACAGATCTCCAGATCCTTTGGTAGCTTCTTAAGTGCCCTTAGAAACGGCCTGGCAAGCCACTCAGTTCAAGAGCTATTAGTGATGGACAGCAAACCCTGACTTTTCTAAGTGATGCCCATGCCTCATGAAAGAATTAAAAAAGAGTACACACTTAGCAAATGTATGTCATTCCTCAACAATCTGCATTCCTTCCTGCTTCACCAATGCTCTTCCCCATGTTGTATATATAATATGCTCCTTCTCCAATTATTTTCTTCACTCTGTCATGGGCTTTCCTTCTATATTATATCCATTTACTGTCATTTTTCTGTTATATGAATGTTGTTTTGCCTCAAATATTTCCTATAGATTCTCCATAGAAAAGTCTGATCTTATGTATGCATGCTTGTGTTTGGTTCTGAAATAGATCGAAAACATGCTATTCCTTTATACTGACAATTTATGCAAGCCACGTGATTTCTGAAATATATTGGGCCTGCTATTTCTCTGTAATATACCCAGGGTGTGCTCTTGTCACTCTAGCAGTACTGTTTGCTGTTTCTCAGTAACATGCTTGGAAATTACGACTCACATCACAATAGTAAGTCACAGGGCACGATGCAATGATGGAATCACATGACCCAAAGTCATATCAGTTTGAGTCACACACTGCAGGCACCTGCCATTCATGTAAAACAGAGGGGAAGCTGGTAATCATCTTCTAACATCTCTGAGGACAGATATAGGGAGCTGATGGGGTAGTGGTAATATCAGTAGACAAATAACACAGAACTGGGTGGCACGGTGGCACAGTGGTTAGCACTGGTGCCTCACAGCACCAGAGACCTGGGTTCAATTCCCACCTCAGGCGACTGACTGTGTGGAGTTTGCACTGGGTGGACTCTCCCTCTTTATGGGCATTTAAACAGGCATTGGATAGGCATATGGAGGATAGTGGGAACATCGAGGGCCAAAGGGCCTGTACTGCGCTGTATTTTTCTATGTTCTATGTTCTATGTTTTATGCACATTCCCCCCGTGTCTGCGTGGGTTTCCTCCGGGTGCTCTGGTTTCCTCCCACTCACACAAAAATGTATAGGTTAGGTGAATTGGCCAAGCTAAATTGCCCTTAGTGTTAGGTGCAGGGGTAAATGTAGGGGATTGGGTCTGGGTGGGTTGCGCTTTGGTGGGTCGGTGTGGACTTGTTGGGCCGAAGGGCCTGTTTCCACACTGTAAATAATCTAATCTAATAAACTGCATTAATATGGCTACTGTCCTGGGGACTACAGTAAAACTTGAAGCCAATAAAACTGTGGAATTAAACGCTTGCCTAATGAGGGTGACTCTGCAAACATTTTTGTGAAAAGAACAATCTGGTTCACTAGTATCCTTTTCAATTTCCTTTCTTCAGGAAAGACACAATTAGCAGCTAATTATTTTGGTCCCTATTTCTTCTGCTGATCTTCACTGCTGTTAGATTTTAACAAGTGCCAAATTTTCATTAAGCAGGGCTCAGAAAAGATTTACAAGGATGTTGCCAGGGTTGGAGGATTTGAGCAATAGGGAGAGGTTAAATAGGCTGGGGCTGTTTTCCCTGGAGTGTTGGAACCTGAGGGGTGACCTTATAGAGGTTTATAAAATCATGAGGAGCTTGTATGGGGTAAATAGACAAAGTCTTTTCCCTGAGGATGGGGAGTCCAGAACTAGAGGGCATAGGTTTAGATTGAGGGGGGGGAAAGATATAAAAGAGACCTAAAGGGCAGCTTTTTCACACAGAGTATGGAATGAGCTGCCAGAGGATGTGGTGGAGGCTGGTACAATTGCGACATTTAAAAGGCATCTGAATGGGTATATGAATAGGAAGGGTTTGGAGGGATATGGGCCTGGTGCTGGCAGGTGGGACTAGATTGGGTTGGGATATCTGGATGGCATAGACGGATTGGACTGAAGGATCTGCTTCCATTCTGTGCATCTCTATGACTCTAAATGGTTAAAAAGTGTAATTTCAGAATATCCCCTAAAAATCTGAAATGTGCAGAAGAAATGACAAAAATCAGGCTTTGTGTGAGGAATTTTGTCTTGATTTAAATTCAGGGACCATTATGGTCTTTGCCCCCAGGTAATACTCATTCTCTGGGTTCAAAGGTCAGGGAAGAGGTGGGGGCGGAGATACTGGATCTTCGCATCACTTCATGTACTGTCCCTAAATTTCAATTTCCTGCAATTGACTGTCTTTGTTAAGGAATGAGGAGAACGATGTGATCACCAGCCATTTTCTCAAAAAATCCCCATCAGGTACTTAACAAAGCTAACCTTCGAAATGGGTAGAGTGGTGCTGGAAAAGCACAGCAGGTTAAGCAGCATTCGAGGAGCAGGAAAATCGATGTTTCGGGCAAAAGCCCTTTATCAGGAATCTTCGATATGCACACCGTCATCCCTCACACAGAGGGTCTGGCAGTGAGTTAATACGGTGCTCAAAAGGTGCCTGGTTTTGAGTTCACATTTACCATGACTTACTGATCAGATCTTTGTGGCTACCTATACCCAGGAACTCAGATATGGGCCTTTCAAACCAAGAGCTGTGTCATAGAATGCTAGAGTCACACAACATGGAAACAGACCCTTCGGTCCAACCAGTCCATGCCGACCATAATCCCAAACTAAACTAGTCCCACCTGCCTGTGCTTGGCCCATATCCCTCCAAACATTTCTTATTCATGAACATGCCTTTTAAATGTTGTAACTGTACCTGCATCCAACACCTCCTCTGGAAGTTCATTCCACACACAAACCACTCTCTGTGTAAAATAGTGGCCCGCATGTCTTTTTTAATTCTTTCTCCTCGCACCTTAAAAATATGCCCTCTAGTCTTCCCCACCCTAGGGAAAAGAGACTTGCCATTCACCTTATCTGAAAGTCTCATTATTTTATAAACCTCAACGAGGTCACCTCTCAACCTCCTACGCTCCAGTGAAACAGGTCCCAGCCTATCCAGCTTCTCCTTCTAACTCAAACCCTCCATTCCTGGCAACATCCTGGAAAATCTTTCCTGAGCCCACTTCAGCTTAATAATATCCTTCCTATAACTGGACACAGTACTGCAGAAGAGGTCTCAGTAATGTCCTGTACAACCACAACACCATGTTCTGCTCTAATTATAAGGATGGATATTGCAGACTGGGCCCCTTACAAAAATAAGCATGTTAAAGACTTCATTGAGGAATTTTGGGTGTACAGGAGTGTGGGTGTATGCTGTTCAGTGCTAGTTTTAAAAGACAAAGACTTTGAAATGACTCATACTCATAGGAAATTCAAAGACTGTACATGAAGTGATGTGGAAACCCAGCAAAATGGATCTCCACCCCCTCTTCCCTGACCTTTGCACCCTGTGAATGAGTGTTGCCTGGGGGCAAAGGTCATGGTGGTTCCTGAATCTAAATCAAGAAGAAATTTCCTCACACAAAGCCAGTTTTCTCATTTCTTCTGCACATGTCGGACTTTTAGAGATTGGAGCTGAAATTCTGAAATTACACATTTTAACTGCACCTTAATAAAGATTTGGCACTTGCTAAAATCTAACAGCAGTGAGGACCAACAGACAAAATAGGGATCAAATTATTAGCTGCAAACTGAGGAACAAGCAATCTCTCCTCTTTCTTCCCGGAATGAAGGATATTAGATTAGATTACTTACAGTTTGGAAACAGGCCCTTTGGCCCAACAAGTCCACACCGACCCGCCAAACCGCACCCAACCAGACCCATTCCCCTACATTTACCCCTGCATCTAACACTACGGGCAATTTAGCATGGTCAATTCACCTAACCCTGCACATTTTTGGACTGTGGGAGGAAACCGGAGCACCCGGAGGAAACCCACGCAGACACTGGGAGAATGTGCAAACTCCACACAGTCAGTCGCCTGCGGCGGGAATTGAACTCGGGTCTCTGGTACTGTGAGGCACCAGTGCTAACCACTGTGCCACTGTGCCGTCCACAAATATTAAAAAGGACAATAGTGAACCAGGTTGTGTTTTTTTTTTTACACAAAAGGGTTTCACAGTCACCCTGTTCGGCTATCATTTAATTCCATAGTTTTATTGAATTCAGAAATTTAAATGGTAGGATTCAAATGACTCAGGGTAGGAAAACTCAAAGCTAGAGGGTATGGGTTTAAGTTGAGAGGGGAAAGATTTATAAGGGACCTGAGAGGCAACTTTTTCACACAGGCAGTGGTTCATGTGTGGAATGAACTGGCAGAGAGTGGTAGATGCAGGTACAATTACAACATTTATAAGATATTTGGACAGGCACAGGGGAAGGAATGGTTTAGAGATGGTTTGTTGGTGGGGGGGGGGGGGGGGTGTGGTGTTTCCTTCTGAAATCAGAGTATTAATGGTTGAAGTAAGAGACAAGATATGTGTAATACTGAACCCCACAGAGTCACCAAGCAAATGGCCACAAATGGCCACACTTGTAGCTGGAGACTAAAGATTCCTCAATCAATATGTACAAATAAAGGTTTAATTCAATGTAAATACACTGTTCTTCTAGTTTTCTTGCCTTAATATTGGTAATGATTTGTTGCAGTGGTTGTAAATAATCCTTGCTGCATAATCGTCAGGCTGTCCATGTGTTTAACTCTCATGTTAGAAACCTGTTTTACATTGTGTTCAACTTTCTTTTCCAGTGGATTAAATATAACTTGTTTGAAAAGCTTTTACAGTAGCAATATAGGCCATAAATAACATGGAGGCAGTGGTGATGTACTGGTAATGTAGCTGGGCTTACAATCACAGTACCAAGCTAATGCCCTGGGGGCATGAGTTCAAATTGCACCATGGAAGCTGGTGGAATTCAATGGATAAATCTGGAATGATGCCCCTTGGACTGTAATGGTTCACAAAGTGGTTCGCTTTACCACAGAGCGCTTCAGAGAACATCTCCGGGACACCCGCACCAATCAACCCCACCGCCCTGTGGCCGAACATTTCAACTCCCCCTCCCACACTGCCGAGGATATGCAGGTCCTGGGCCTCCTCCACCGCCACTCCCTCATCACTCAACGCCTGGAGGAAGAATGCCTCATCTTCCCCTCGGAGCACTTCAATCCCAGGGCATCAATGTGGACTTCACCAGTTTCCTCATTTCCCCGTCCCTCACCTTATCCCAGCTCAGCACCATCCTCATGACCTGTCCTATCTGTCAATCTTCCTTCCCACCTATCCGCTCCACCCTCCTCTCCAACCTATCACCATTAACCCCACCTTCATCCACCTATTGTACTCTCAGCTACCTTCCCCCCAGCCCCATCCCTCTCCCACTTATCTCTACACCCCTGAAGCTCCCAGTCTCATTCCTGACAAAAGGCTTTTGCCAAAACACGATTTTTCCTGCTCCTTGGATGCTGCCTGACCTGCTGTGCTTTTCTAGCACCAATCTAATCGTGGTTGAGAAAGGCACAGCCAAGGTCACCCACCTTTCAAGGGCAATGAGAGATGGAGTATAAATGCTGGCCCACATCCCAAGAAAGAAAGTAGATTTTGTTTAATTACATGTTGTCACAGACACTAAAGATTTCTATTGCAAAAGAAAAACTTTACACCTCTTCTTTGTAAGCTGTTTTTATGCTACAGGGACATTGGCAAAGATAATCTTTGCCATGCTTCACCACATTATCAGTGTGTCCTCCTCCAGGGTCACCACTCACTTGACCCCAGCCAGAGGGTGACTTGCAATGGTTTCTCCCCCTGCTCCCTCACCATTGCCACTGGTGTCTC
This sequence comes from Chiloscyllium plagiosum, assembly GCF_004010195.1. Lineage (NCBI taxonomy): Eukaryota > Metazoa > Chordata > Chondrichthyes > Orectolobiformes > Hemiscylliidae > Chiloscyllium > Chiloscyllium plagiosum. The sequence goes on along the minus strand of NC_057737.1, from coordinate 14,465,322 downwards.
CTATCTCCTTGGACCCCTCCCATTTCTCTTCTACATGTTGTTCCGAAGCAACATCATCTGAAAACACCGTGCTACTTTGTACATTGATGAAACCCAGTGTGACGGCACTGCCACCTGTCCTGACCCTCCAAGCTGCTAACTGATCAGACTGCTTCTCTAACAACCAATACTGGATGAGCACAAACCTCCTCCAATTAAATATTGGACAGTCTTTGTTCTCCATTCCAAATCTGTTTCCTAACTACTCACGCCAACCCTCTCTCTGAGACTAAATTAGATTGCTTTCGACCTTGGCTTTAAGATTTAGATCTGAGATGAACCTCCAGCCACATATTCCTACCATTCGTAAGGACTGCCTTTTATTATCATAGTAACATGTCCCAACTCAGCTCAGCTATTGTTGAAACCATCATCCTTGGCTTTGCTATTTCTATAGCCAACTATTTCAACATGTTCCTGGCTGACCATTCACATTCTACCCTCCATAAACTCGAGGTCATCCAAAATTCTGCTGCCCAGATCCTAACTCTTGCCAATTCCCATTCACTGACATCATTCTTAGGTTTACTGGTGTGCATTGGCTCCCAGCCAAGCATTGTAAAACTCTTACCCTTGGTTTCAAATCCCTCTCGGCCTCCCTTTTCCTGAGCCTATCAGCTTCTCCAGCCCTTTGACCTTCCGGAATATTTGTGCTTCTCTTGTTCTGGCCTTTGTACATCTCAGATTTGACTCATTCCACTAGTGGTGACCATGTCTTCAATTGACTAGGCCCCCTCGAACCTTTCCACCTCTCTATCTTATTCTCCCTCCTGTCCTTTTTGATCCTTATCAAAACCTACCTCTTCGAGCATGTTTTTCATCATCTCGCCTCATATCTCCTCCGTGGCTCCGTATCATTATTTATTTGAGAACATTCCTGAGAAGCTTGGGATGTTTTATTACATCAAAGGCGCTATGTAAATACATGTTGTTGTGCTGGCATTGACCAAATACATCTCCTTTGTTTAAATAGCCTTCCCTGGTAACCTAAACTCAAATTCCTTTCCTCAGAGTTTCACTCATTCAGTTTCACCTTCCTGTTAGATGAAACTTGCTGGAAAGTGCTCTCACGATTCCAGCAACAGGAAAGACAGTGAGTGGAATTTATTTGAAAAGTCTGTTCTGGTAAACTATGTGCCACCTCATGCGCAAAGCATTTGCATTAGCTCCAGTTAACTATATTTCAAGGAAGGTTGACCAGAGACTCTGATGAGAAGATGGTAATTATCCGAATGTATGTTAAACTAACAGGTAGCGTCACATCGTATTTTGATAAGAGGGTATTTCCTGCACTGTGAAGGCTTGTTCCAACAAGCAACTCATCTAAGCCCATTGGAGTATGAAGGCATAATTAATCAAACCAGTTTAAGGCTGAATAGTTAGCATATTGATTGATAGAGAGTTTCAAAGGAAACCTCGTTTACTTAGGAGTATTTCTCTGCCTGACTGCTCAACTGATTGAGATTTGTGTATCAGAACCTCAGCAAACAGTAAGACTCAATTTCTATTTTATGTATATTAACCTCTGTTCACCTTTCTTTTAGTCCAACAGAAATAAACTTGCTGTTTAACTGAATTCAAGTGTCTTTGTTTACTGGTGAGGTAGGCAAATTATAGTTTTAACAGTGAAGAAGGTATTATGATGGAAATACTTTAGCTGAACACTACGTGGGACAATTGTACTATTTCACTTAACTGCAGTAAACACTGCATTCCATTCTATCATGTTCTTCAAGTCTTTTCAATGACATCAATAAATGGAAATATTGACATGGCTCAACACAAATGAATATAGGGTTATATCTACATTAATGAAGATGCATTTAGGAAAGGCCTTTGCTTATTTACAATTGCGTTGTAAGGTGAATTGAGATGGAACATCTCATTATTACTCTTTCCATGATGGAAGGAGCATTTGGCTGCTACTCTCAACAGTTCACTTCCAAAATTAAATGCTTAATACTTTTGTGAAGACAGCAGCTACCTATTTACAAATGTAGGACTTTACTGCTATGTTGAAGGAAATTTTTTGAGACAGTATGACATAAAGGACAGAAATAAGGGAAACCATGACAGCAAATACTAAACATATATTCCTTAACAGAGGCTCAGACCACTGTCCACTTTCACTCTCTTGTATGAAAGTACAAGGTAATGAATACACAAGAGCGATTAATCTATAAAACTGTGATTCCCAATTCTGTTTGCCATGAAACCCATTTCAAGGATGGGAAACTGTTGTGCTGTCTTGAGACTAACAGTGAGTCACAGAGCAAACAGGCCTTTCAGTCCAACCTGTCCATGCCTACCATGGTCCCAAATTAACCTAGTCCCATTTGCCTGCATTTGGCCCATATCACTCTGAACCCTTCCTAAGAAAGCAAGAGTAGGATATTGAAATTGCATGATCAGCTATGATCATATCAAATGGGCATGCAGGCTTGAAGGGCCGAATGGCCTACTTCTGCACCTATTTTCTATGTTTCCATTTATGAACCTGCCCAAATATCTTTTAATTGTAGCTGCATCTATCACTTCCTCCAGCAGTTCATTCCACATATGAACCACCTTCTCTGTGAAAAAGCTGCCCCACAGATCCTTTTAAATATTCCTCCTCACCTTAAAATTGTGCCCTCTAGTTTTGAACTCCCCTATTCTAGGGAAAAAGACTCTTGCTATTGACCATACCTGTGCCCCTGATGATTTTATAAACCTGCATAAGGTCACCCTTTAACCTCCTACGCTCCAGTGAAAAATGTCCCAGCCTATCCGGCCTCTTCTTATAACTCTCACCCTCCAGTCTCACTAACATCCTTGTAAATCCTTTCTGCATCCTCTCCAATTTAATAGTATCCTACTTTTGAACCTTTAGCCTAGTGGTATTATCGCTAGATTATTAATCCTGAAATTCAGCTAATATCCTGGAAACACAGGTTCGAATCCTGTCACCACAGATGTGGAATTTGAATTTAATAAAAGAAATCTGGAATTAAGAATCTACTGATGACTGTGAAACCATTGTTGATCGTTGGAAAAACCCATCTGGCTCACAATGTCCATCAGGGAAGAAAGTCTGCCACCCTAACTTGGTCTGTCATATATGTTAGATTCCCTACAGTGTGGAAACAGGCCATTTGGCCCAACAAGTCCACACCGACCCTCCGAAGAGTAACTCACCCAGACCCATTTCTCTCTGACTAATGCACCTAACATTACGGGCAATTTAGCATGGCCAATTCACTTAACCTGCACATTTTTGGACTGTGAGGGGGAGGAAACCCACACAGAATGTGCAGACTCCACATAGTCGCCAAGGCTAGAATGGAACCCCGGGTCCCTGGCGCTGTGAGGCAGTAGTGCTAATCACTGAGCCACCGTGCTGCCCAAAGTGACTATGTGACTCCAAACCCAGAGCAATGTGGTTCTTTTTCAACTGCCCTCTGAAATGGCCTATCGAGCCATTCAGTTGTATCAATAGACTGCAGTGATTCCAGAAGACAGCTCACCACTACCTTCTCAAGGGCAACTAGGGATAGATGATAAATCCCAGCCAGCCAGAGATTCCCATGGCCCACATGTGAATTTAAAAAATGCCAGTAGTAGGGAAGACCTTGAACAGAGGCAACAGAGAGGAATCAGATAGAGAGAGTTCTCAAGAAGATTTCCTACTCTTTTATAAGCATGTTAAGTTCCATCATTTTTACTGTTCCAGGAACCAGATATCAAGGTTGAGTCACTAAAGGCCACACCCACAATTTGAACAATATTTTAAGGTTTAAAAGCTGCCTTGCAGCTGTTCACTCAGTCCCATATGTTAGCCATTCCTACCTTGGAGGTCACAACCCCAAAATGAATGAGTCAGCACACCATTTGAGGTCACAGCCCCCACTTTGGGCCTAAGTAATCTAAACTACTCCACATATCCGATATTTCTTAAAGCAAATATTCTGTGGGTTTTTAAAAGAAGTTTTATTTCAATCAGTGAATGACTGTCATGGTGAAGTCAGTAATTTAATCTATTCCAAAACCCATACTGCTTGGCTGGTGTTGAAAGAGATCAGTTTGTGATATTAGTGAACAATGATTGAATGTATTAACACGTTTGTAGTGGACACAAGAAATTCATATAAAAATATTGTCAACTTATGAGGAAAGCTCGAGCCCATTGGAGTTTTAAAGAACTAGTAATGATCATTTGGGAACAAAGAAAATTCTGGGGAAGTTTGACAGACGCTGGAAAAATGTTTCTCTTTCTGGGAGAATATCCATCTGGGAAGCACAGTATAAAAATGAGGGGCTCCCACTTAAGGTAGTGATGAGGAGAAATTTATTTTTGAGAACATGATTAACCTCTGGTTCTTTCTACCGCAGAGAGCAGGAGGCTGGGTCATTGAATAATTACTATGTCTGAGTTAGATTGTCCTTCTCATTGTCGCTGGGTCAAAATCCGGAATTCCCTCCCTGACAGCATTGTGGGTCTACCTACAGCACACGGCAGCAGTTCGAGAAAGCAGCTCATCACTACCTTCTCAACAGCAACTAAAGGTACGCAATAAATGCTAGCCCAGTCAGCATTGCCCACCTCTCACAAGAGATTAAGAAACACTATAGGGAAATAAAATAGATCTTCGATCTGCGCAGAGGGACAAGGGCTGTGGGGGGACAGGCAGGAATGTAGAGTCGAGGTTACAATCAGGTCAGCCACCATTGTATTGAATGGCAAAGCAGGCTAGAGGGGCCAAATGGCCTACTCCTAACTCTTGTGTTCTTATCTTTGTGAGCAATCATTCTCTAATCTCACTACCTGTAATTTGTGGGCTACCATTGCTGAAACCAAGAAGGCACAATCCAGAATTGATTACTTTGGGGACAGTCAGTGTTAAAGATATGCAGAAAGGGCTTACGATTTTGTACAGTCAGTTAATTAAATTTTATGTTTATGGATACAAGATGGTGACAGGTTTGGGAGAGAAACTTCAGAAATTCACTTGACAGAGCCATCTAGTGGTCAAAGTTTCTTTAACTGTTGACATAGGAAAATTGAATGGAAAATGTTGCCTGAGCAGTTTGCAAAAGCACATGTTAAGAGAAACATGTGACCACAAATCCTATTAACAGGGAGTAAGACTGGAGTGGAAAGTGGGCATTCTATGTAGGGTTTATAATGATAAATAGATTCTGTGACTTGATGATTAAAATTTCAGCAAATATCAGCATTCCTTTTCACAAGGTTTTCTTCTGATTCAAATTCCTTGGCTGTGTGTGTCACTGATATACATCGCCGTAATTGCCCTTGGAAAGCTGGTAGTGAGCTCTCATCTTGAGCCACTGCAGTTGGTGTGACATAGATACACACAGCACTGTTAGGAAGGGAATCAATAGAGTTTAGCTCAGTGATGAAAGAAGAATGCCAATATGCATCCACGTGGTGAGTGATTTTGAGGGGAATTTGTGGACAATGGTGTTTCCAAGTGTGTGTTGCCCTTGTCATCCTGGGTGGTAGAGATCACGGGTTTGGAAGGTGCTGTTACAGGAGCCTTGGTTCGATGGTGCAGTGCATCCTGCAGATAGTACTCTCTGCAGCCACTGGCAGACCAAGAATCTAACAGGCCAAACACAATTGGCTGCAACTGCTGGGAAGCCTTTAGAGAGGTGTCCCCTTCACAACGGTAAAACGGTGGTCCAATTGCTTGACGATTTTTTCTATTTCAAATTTTATTTGGGGAAGACAGAATGGTAGGGGGCTACCTTCAGGTGACCCCCCTCTCATTTAGCTAATTGAGAGATTAGCTTCTATGTGTTAATGTTATGGTTGGATCCCGATTGGCCCTCAAGCTTTAAGAACCTGCCCGCTATCCTCTACTGGGCCACCTGGTCACTAATGGGCCAATTAGGCAAATATGTGAGGTTCATAGCTCTCCTTCACACAGGGTAGGCTTCTGACCTCCATTCGAGTCCAATGGCGAGGTCCTGAGGCCTGTGGAGAAAAGCCTGCCTGGTGCTCCAAGTGAATGACATTTCTTTGCAAACGGACTGGTCTTTTAAGCAAATCCTAAGAGAAAGCTCCTTGTGGGAGGAAGGTGGGACTGTTTTTTTTTTGAGAAAGGAGGAGAAAGTGGCGAGATGGAAGAGTCAATGAACAGCATTAGCAAGGCTTGCAGACAAGTTGGTCGAATCCAGTGGAAAAAGGTGTGCTGACCTACCTGGTGAAAATCATACTGGTTAATGGGAAAAGCAAATAAACACAAAATTGTAATAGGTTGTCATAAATCACACTGCTGGCAGTTACTGACGACACAGTGCAGTATCTGAAGGAAACAAGGCTGCTCTGTGTTTTATAGGTGATGGGTGCGGTTCAGTTTAAGGCGATCTGGCATGTGGAGCTTGCTGGTTACTTCAGGTAAAACCACTTTCTACGCAGATTGCCTTTCTTGCATCATTTCTATTGCGTAGATCTGAGGCAAAAGTACAATCGTACTGAGTTATATGGTGTAATTTTTGCCTCGTTTAGGAGACTCATGAAGTCGATGTGGATCAAGTTCTTCATGATTTTATGATGTTTACAGCAGGAAGGTAAGGCTTTCTAAACCTGTGCTTTCCTCTTAAGAGCCGATTCCACAAGGATGAAAGGGTGATCTGCAAAGTGGGACTCCCAAAGCTATCACAGGCGCTTCAGCATGAGGAGCAATACCAAACAACATTTGATACCACGACACGCAAGAAGCTATCAGGACAGGCAACCCAAAACTTTGGTCAAATAAGTTGCTTTAATGGAGCATTGAGGAGGAGAGAAGGTGCAGAAAGATTTAAGGAGGCAATTCAAGAGCATGAGGCCCAGTCAATTGAAGACATGGCTTCCAATAGTGGAAAGCTGTACATTGGTGGGGAAATGGCCTCATGGTATTATCACTGGACTATTAATGTGGGGACCCAGGTTCAAATCCTGCCATAGCAGATGGCTTATGCAAAATCAACTTCATCCTCAACAGAACAATATTATAATTGAATCACAACTTATTTTCCTTCTGATAAGAATTTTATCAAATGTATGTTGCAAATTACAATTATTTCTGCACTGTACCCCAATGAACTTAATGTGCCTAAAGTGATCCTGCTAGTTTGGGTTGCTGCTGTGGAGCACAGCTTAGAAAGAGGCCCATACTCCATTATTTTTAATCATGGCAGGAAGGCTGAGCTGCTGTGTTTCGAGTTTTATAATGCAAATACCAAACATGATTGTGACGCAAATATATAAAGCTAGAATCTTTTAGTCTGCAGCTCGCTGGGTTACTAGAATGTTTCTATTCATTTCACAAATTATTGTGAGCATTTTTAGTCAAGCCTACTTACTTAAAAATACTTGAGACTTGTTGGTGCTTTTTCATTGCCCCTTGTTTGAAAATAATTCACTAGTGACAGCAAATTATATTTATGTAGCGCCTTGATCATATTAAAATGTTCGAGGAGAAAGTGAGGACCCTTCTTCAGGAAGGGCTTATGCCTGAAACATCGATTCTCCTGTTCCTTGGATGCTGCCTGACCTGCTGCGCTTTTCCAGCAACACATTTTCAGCTCATATTAAAATGTCCCAAGCTGCTCTACCAAAGCATTATTAGTCAAAAAGTATCACCACACTGAAGAGAGAGATGTGGTCAAAAATATAGTTAGAAACTGGGAGCAAGATAGAGAGGCTTGGGAACAGACTTCCATGTTGGGACCGCACATCTGCAGGCAAGGCCACCAGTATTGAAGAAAGCCAGGGAATAAAGGAATTTACAAAGTAAATTAAAAACCTAAAACAAAAATGTCACCTTCTGAATTCCATTCATAAAGGACAACTCATGTTAAATGTGATGGAATACTCTGCACTTGACTGAACTATCGGGGCTCAAGCAACCATGCTCAACCTTAACAAGGAGAAAGCAGTGTGTATGATCAGGACCCCACCCACCACCTTAAAGGTTCACTCCACTCATGCCGAGTGACAGCAGTGTGTGTGCCATTCACAACATGCACCAAGGCTCCTTGGTTGCACCTTCCAGATCAATGTAACTATCATACAGAAGAGGAGGGCATGTATTCACAAAGGGGACACCATCATATGCAAGTTACCCCCTGAGTCACACATCATTCCATCTTGGAAACATACTGGCATTCCTTCATTGGAACTGCCTCAAAATCCTGGAACTCCCTTCCTAAAGCACTTTAGGTGCAGCCATTGTGGATACACGGCAATGGTCCACAAAAGTGTTCACTGTCACCTTCACGAGAGTAATTAGGGATGGGCAATAAATGTTGGCCCAGCCAGTGCTGCCATGATTCAATGCAAAGTAAAAGTTCAACAAAATATTAAAACTGTAATGAACATGTTCATGATTTTTACGCAGAGTAAAAGGGCTCATGCCCGAAACGTCGATTCTCCTGTTCCTTGGATGCTGCCTGACCTGCTGCGCTTTTCCAGCAACACATTTTCAGCTCTGATCTCCAGCATCTGCAGACCTCACTTTCTCCTTTTACACAGAGTACACAAATGAACTTCCACTAAAGAATGACAATGCTCTTAGTTGTTTCAGTGCTTTTCTTTGGATTACTGTGTCTTACTAAATCTATCAATAAAGAATATAAAAGCAGGATATGATGTAATGGAGCTGGTGAAGTCAGCTCAAAGCCACACGGAGGCGTTGTGAGCTGTCGCTAAGGTGAATATTTATGAGCTGACTCTGAGGTGAACAGTGCCTGAGGTGAGTGATTCTGAGTCAGTCGCACATTTGTTCCCCCATCCATTTTCATCAGGAAGGGACAGGGAAACAGGATGGTTTCTATTTTTTACAGATTTGTAGCTCATGGAGGCAACACAGTAAAATGCAGCTGCCTTTCTGTTGTTTGAGCCACAGGGCTTGTGCATGTTAGACCTATCAGCAGAAGCCTTTGAAGGGTGAGGGTATATTTGGAGAGGCGAGGTCACCTTGCTGGATATGTTTGTTGCCCTTCGTGAGATGTCAAATGTCCTTTGGGATTGTAAACAGTAGTCATGGATGTGTGTAAATGGATACATGCAAAGGAACTGTTAAGGAATCTGTTGGGCTGCTAAGGGAACTATCAAACTGTTAAGGCATTTACATGTCCTGCCCTTACTTTTTCTTTAAAAAAAACCTGTTTCCAGTTATAAAAAAATCCAATGCTTGCTATTTCAGTCTATCTGATCACAGACACCTGAAGTTTATTGTTATTGTGTGATTATAACCTAGCATTGTTATAGTGGGGTGCCTGTCAGTTTGATTGTCAAAGTGGTTTTAAAGGCCTTGAAATTGGTCTCTGACCACAAATGCTTGATGTTGTAAGCAATTAAATTGTTGAAGGAAGTTAAAATTTGCAAATGTGTTTCAATGCATTTAAAACAAAATAATGAATTCATCAATAGATGCATATATTACAAACATGCAAACACAAAATAGGAGCAGAAATAGACCAATTGATACATTCAGCCTGCTCTGCAGATCATGGCTGATCTGCTTATGTTCCAAATTCCACATAATCTACCCCAATAACCCTTGATTCCCTTGCCTGACAAGAATCTACTTATTTATGCATTAGCAATATTTAATGACTTTATATCCACCTCTTTCTGAGGCATAGAGTTCCATAGTCATGCAATTCTCTGAGAGAAAAATCATTGATGTAATTTCTAAAAAGATTGAAACCCAAACACAGATTTCTGTGGGCTTCACCTGTTACATCCTGCCAATCAGACAAAGACCCATTTACGGATACTCTCTGTTATCTGCCAGCCAGCCAATCTTCTATACATGCGAATATGTTAGCTTTTAGATAATGTGCTTTGGTTTTCTGCAAAACTTTAGAAGTGATACCTTATCAAATGCCTTCTGGAAATCCAACAACACTATATCCTCAATATCCCATTTATCCATAGAATATTTTAATCCTTCAAAGACTCCAAGAAATAATTAAACAGATCTTTCCTTTGACAAAACCATACTGACTCTTCCTAGGGTTTTTCTGAGTGCAGAGCTATAACCTTTTTTAATGATCAAATTTAACACCTTCCCTATGACAGACAGCAAGCTAACTTCCTGCCTCCCTCTCTTTTTGAATGGAGGGGTTTTATTTGCAAATTTAGAGCAGTTATTTGCTGCCACATTTGGAAAATTAACGGCAAGCATCTACTGCCATATTAACAAGCTCTTTTAAGACCTTAGGTTGAGGTCAATCTGGTTTGGAAATTTGTCAGCCTGCAACTCCACCAGTTAGCTTCGTACATTTCCCTCGTGATAGTAATTTCACTAAATTCCTCTCTTCCTCCCACCTCTGGATTTACACTGATTACCAAAATTTTTTGCAACCTCCATAGTGAAGACAGAAGCAAAATTTTTATTCATTTCATCTGTCATTTCCTTGTCATTCAGTATTAATTCCCTATTCTCACTTCCTGAAGGACCAACACTCAACTTCATTACTTTTACTTTATAAAATATCAGTAGAAACTCTTGCTATTCATTTTCTATAGCTGATTTCCTCTCATAATATTTCTTCCTCCTGATTAACCTTTTAGTCATTCCCTGCCATTCTTTGTATTCTGTACAAACATTTGATCTACAGCTCAGCTTAATGCAGTTATATGCATATTCCTTACGTTTGACACTTTCTCTAACATTTTTTAGTTAACCACAAATGGTGTTTTCCTCCCTTTGGGTATTTTTCTTCATAGTAGGATTCTATCTCTCTTCACTCTTTCTCTGACCTTCATTTCCCATACTACTGTCTTTCTCTACTTGATATATCATATTTTCGTTCATTTGATCCCTTTCCCCTACGATTTAGTTTAAAACCCTCTCTACTTCCCAAGTTATGCAATTCACAAGAACACTGATCCCAGTACAGTTCAGGTGTAGACCATCCCAACACGCCCCTCATTTTCCCCTGTACTGGTACCAATGGTCAAGAGCCAGAACCCACTTATTCTGAAATATCCTTTCAAATGTCTATTGCTACATATCTATTTAACTGTCCCCTAAACTAATATGACATTCAATTTGGCTTGCCTAACGTACATACCCACATAGTTACTCGTATTAAGGTTTGCAATGCTAGTTTGAGAACCAATTTTCTCTCTTTCAAACTGGATGCAAAGTTCAATTATTTTGTGGTCACTGTTACCTAGATTAGATTAGATTAGATTAGATTAGATTAGATTAGATTACTTACAGTGTGGAAACAGGCCCTTCGGCTCAACAAGGTCACATCGACCCTCCAAAGAGCAACCCACCCAGACCCATTCCCCTACATTTACCCCTTCACCTAACACTATGGGCAATTTGGCACAACCAATTCACCTAATCTGCCCATTTTTGGACTGTTGGAGGAAACCGGAGCACCCGAAGGAAACCCATGCAGAATGTGCAAACTCCACATAGGCAGTCACCCAAGGCTGGAATCGAACCTAGGACCCTGGTGCTGTGAGGCAGCAGTGCTAACCACTGACCACCGTACCACCCTAATGGTTGGTATATTCCTAAGATGTTTTTCTTTCTTTCTCTGACCCTCATTTTCAATATCACTATCTTTCTCTATTACTTTGTTTGTACACTTTGATATACCACATTTTTCCAGAATTGATCCCTTTCACCTTTGGTTTAAAATTCTCTCTACTTCCTGAGTTATGCAATTCACAAGAACACTGATCCCATTACAGTTCAAGGGTAGACCATCCCAACACAGCCCTCATTTTCCCCTGTACTGGAGCCAGTTGGTGAGGTGTCCCAGAGATGTTCTCTGAAGTGTTCTGCAAGTAGGTGTCCTGTCTCCTCTCCGGGACACCTGCACCAACCAACCCCCACCGCCCCGTGGCCAAACACTTCAACTCCCCCTCCCACTCTGCCAAGGACATACAGGTCCTGGGCCTCCTCCATCCCCACTCCCTAACCACCCAACGCCTGGAGGAAGAACACCTCATCTTCCACCTTGGGACCCTCCAACCACATGGCATCAATGTGGACTTCACTAGTTTCCCCTTTTCCCCTCTCCCCGCCTTATTCCAGTTCCAACCTTCCAACTCGGCACCACCTTCATGACCTGACCTACCTGTCAATCTTCCTTCTCACCGATCCACTCCACCCTCCTCTCCAACCTATCACCATTACCCCCACCTCCATCTAACCATCGCAATATCA
>NC_057737.1:14429584-14453090 GCF_004010195.1 Chiloscyllium plagiosum | reverse complement strand
ATCTCTCTACCACCTGGGCTCACTATCCTCATTCCTGATGAAGGGCTCTTGCCCGAAACATCGTTTCTCCTGCTCCTCGGATGCTGCCTGACCTGCTGCGCTTTTCCAGCGCTACACTCTCGACACATCCTCCTTCCTCTAATTACAAGTTCCTTTCCAGAGCTGAGCAGATGTCCTAAACTTACCACTGGGCAGGCAACACAACTGCCTGGATTCTCAATCTTTTCTGCAAACACTGGTGTCAATCTCCCTAACACCACTAAGCTCTACTACTACCACATTTGTTATTGCGCACCCCACTTGAATGACTTCCTGCAGCACACTGCAGCCATAGTCAATTTGCTCATCGACCTTGCAGCCCCTGCACCTTTCTCAACAGGCCGAGAGAACCTTAAACCCATCAGACAATTTCAGAGGCTGACACCTTTACCTCACTCCCAGACACACCACTTCACCCTGACCATTGACAACATCAGAACATGTTCTCCTCAGTGGCGTGACTGCTTCTTGGTACAAATATTCGAGGTAACATTCTGCCTCCTTGAAGTATCATAGTGTTTGTAGTTCAGCCTCCAACTCATAAATTCAGAGCCAAAGCCACGTGAACTGCAAACATGTTTTACAGACATGCTAGCCCAGGTCACAATGGTATCCAAGAGCTCCTACATACTACAGCCTTTACACATCACTTGTCCTGGCATCCTCATGTATTTTAACTGATTAATCATATTATTCATTTTTTTGTGTCTTGTATTATACTATTTTAAATATACCACATTTTCTATAGTATGTTAAAACTTAACAACAGAAAATATGTTAACCACTTCTCAGAGACTCAACAAACAGGTAACTCCTAGTACAACAAGAACCAAGTCCAATCAACTCCAATGAATCTAGCTCAATCTCTGCTGGTCATGGGATCTCTTTCCCACCTGCTCCTCTAGGCAATGCTGACTGTCTTACAAGACCATACCTCACTATTTTATATCATATCCTGCGGATACTGAGTGAGATTTTGTAGAAGGCGTATCGACAGGGAAAGATAGATGAGGGGATAAGGGTTGAAATGAGTTGGCACAGGTGTGCAAAGGGCCATGGGGCTGGGTAGAGCTGCATAGGTTGATATGGAGGGTATGAGGAACCATGAGGAAGTTGGTGGGCGATCTGAGATAGTATGGTTGGGACTTAAGGAGTATCTGAGAATGAGGCAGATGTGGGGATGAAGGCTAGAGGGTCTTTCTGTTTAAAAAACATTTTACCAGAGACAAAGTGAACTGATCCTCAATGTGGAGACTATGGTACTGGGAAAGCACAGCAGGTCAGGCAGCGTCCGGGGAGCAGCAGAATCGATGTTCCGGGCATTAGTCCTTCATCAGGAATGAGGCCAAGGTGGGCCTTTCCAATAAACCCTCCACAGGGTCCACACGCCTGAGTGCCCATGTAGCTGCTCCTGATCTTTTTACAGGGGCAGCCCTGCTCTGGCTGCCTAGGGATCAAAGCCAGGTTTGGGAGCCAGTAATTTCTTCTGCACTCCCAACCTGAGTATGCCAATCAGGCTCACAAACAGAGAAGGTTCATGAGGGTAAATTCCCTGTGAAATCAAATCCCAACTGGACACAACACATTCAAGAGAGGAAGAGGCATTTGGGGAAATGTAACAAAAATAGATTGAAATAAAGGAACAGGAACTATTTGATAGCTACTTGTTTCCTTTCGCTTATCATAGAGTCTCTGTCCCATATACAATGGGTAGGGCATGTTTGGAAGCTGCCTCCAATGCAGCTCAACATTTCCTAACAACTGAAGGCCTAGGGCACAAAATCTACAACTTGCCTGTCTCATCCAATACCTATGTCATGGTATCACCTGCAAACTGTGGAGTTCATTTTAAAAAGGGGACTGTACAACTGTGAACGCATCAGGTTCTTACCCTTGTTCTTCTCTGGTCACGTCCTCAATTGTCTGAGGGTGGCCAAACTACACTTATTCTGTGAATGTGTTAGAGTTAGGCCCTAAGTCCAGCTCAGTCTGGACAGGATCAAAATCTGGCAGCTGACCCTATTCTCAACTACATGAGACCCTATTCTTAACTACAACCAAGCTAACCCCTCCCACCCCCACTTACTTCTACACAACTAATAAACTTGCCCAGTAAATGGTATCCACGTGATAGAAAATACTGTACGGCAATGGCCAACCCTTTAAAAATCTCATTATTCATTGAATTTAGTTGTAAATAATGGTGTGTTGGATGAACTGAAGGCCTTTCTCATTATTAACACATTCAGCAACAACTTGCATTGCCTTTAACGTACAAAAACAAAAACAGTCTAGCAGTGTCGTCAATCAATATCCAACACCAAGCAGAGCAGAGGAATATTTGCTCAGAAAGGTAAATTTTGAGATAAGTCCTTGAGGAAGAGAGGGAGAGAGACAGAGTGAGTTAGGATGGGAATGTCAAAGCTTGGAGCCTTGGTAACTGATGACTCAATGTTGGAGCTGTTTAAAAACAGGAATATGTTCATGCAGCTAGAATTTGAAGAGCACAGAAGCTTTTGAGACTTCAGGAGATAACAGATAAAGGGAGCAACAAGAATATGCAAGGATTTGAAAATGGCTGGGAATTTAAGAAGTAGGAAAAGGCAATGAGTTCGCCCAACTCAGTCCACTATTCACCTCCTGGTTTAAAGGAATATATTGACTCAAGGCAACTGTCCAGTGCTAATAAATATGTGGATCAGTTATGCACACCATTGGCACCTAGAACTTTACATCAAACTCAGCCAATGTGTATCTGCAACGGATTAGCAATCACTAGGGAAAAGCATTTCTAAAAGCCACAGGCTCACAGCCAATATACCGCCTTGAGCCACTCCTGTGGGTGTTGTACTCAGTTACCTGCTTGCTGGAGGACATGCTCGCTAGTGCACTGATGCTGCCCGTATCCGCGACAACCATGGCCGATGGAAAGCGTGTAGTGTGGGAATACTGGGGAGGATCTGGCTTGTGTGTGTACACTGGAACGAAACCAAAACAGAACAGCAGAGTTAGATGAGTGACTCCTTCACTAACCTTGAATCCTCAAGCTGATGATGTTTTCACAATCTGTGCTTGTTCCATCATGTAGGACATTAAAGACAAGTTTCAGATAATGAGTAGAACAGGGTATTGTGCTTTTACATTAATTTGTAAACTGTAATGCTTAATTTAAAGCAACTTGCAATGTAAAATATTTTTCTGTCAAATAAAGCAGTATTATTAGTTGAGGAGGATTTGTGCAGGCCACTGTCTCGTAGATGTTTACAGCACAGAAACAGGCCATTCGGCCCATCAAGGCCACACTAGTCACAGAGATGTACAGCACAGAAGCAGACCCTTCGGTCCAACCCAGAGAAAGTGAGAACTACAGATGCTGGAGATCAGAGTCGAGAATGTGGTGCTGGAAAAGCACAGCAGGTCAGGCAGCACCCAAGGAGCAGGTGAATTGATGTTTCGGGCATAAGCTCTTCATCAGACCCTTTGGTCCAACTCATCCATGCTGACCAGATATCCTAAACCAATCGAGTCCCATTTTCCAGCACTTGGTCCATATCCCTCTAAACCCTTCCCTATGCATATACTCATCCAGATGCCTTTTAAATGTTGGAATTGTCCCAACCTCCACTGCTTCCTCTGGCAAACTCTGATGACATCAATCCCATTTTACAGCTTTGGGATCATAGCGCTGGGGATAATGGCAACACAAGTGAATATTTAAATATTGCTTATAGTCATCATCACTGCACACAGAGGCACATACAGAAACAGCATGTAAGATTGGAGGGATCTTTACTCTGTAGCTAACCCTGTGCGTATCTGTCCTGGGAATGTTTGATAGCGATAATATCAAGGGAGCTTTACTTTCAATTAAAATAATAGAAGGAGATCTACTTTCAGTTTAGTTTCTGCTTAAAAGAGTTAAAGGGAGCTTTGCTCTGCATCCAACCCCACACTGTACCTGTTCTGGGAAGTTTTGATGGAGACAGCATTGAGAGAGTTTTAACTTCAGTTTTAAAAAGGTAGAGGAGACTCTACTTTTGGTTTAAAAGAGGAGAAAGAGCACCAGTGATTCCACAAGCTTATGGTGCTACAAGTCACATCTAGGGAGACAAGTTAACAAGCTTTCTTTGCAAAAGAGCTCAATGAAAAGGACAGTGCCAGGCAAACACATCAGAAACAAGTTCAGCTGGTCTGCAACAGGGCTGTGTCTTGCCGACCACCAATAAGAGGTGGGCCGATAGCAAATTGGCAACCCGTTTCCACTATTCACCTCAATGTGAACGGAAGCCAGGCCCACTGTAAATGATGCACACGTTTATTATAAAGCCATTTTATAGTGCACCTTCAAATTTCTCCTTCCCTTCACAACGTGTGACTATATAGCAAATAGGTCCAAGCCACTGGACAGGAATGTCTGAAGATTTGAAATCCACCCCACACCTCATGTGGCAGCAGTAGCAGCCTTTTAAACTGCATTTAACTTCAACTCTCCCTCCCATTCCACCAAGGACATGCAGGTCCTGGGCCTCCTCCATCACCAAACCTTCACCACCCGACACCTGGAGGAAGAACGCCTCATCTTCCGCCTCGGGACCCTGCAAACACACAGGATCAATGTGGATTTCACCAGTTTTCTCATTTCCCCTCCCTCCACCTTAACCCAGTCCCAAGCCTCCAATTTGGCATCGCCCCCTTGGCCGGTCCTACCTGTCCATCTTCCTTCCTTCCCATCTATCCGCTCCGACCTATCTCTACCACCCACACCTTCATGTACCTTTCACATTCACATTCCCAGCTACCTTCCCTCCCCCCCCCCCCAGAGCCATGCCTGTCCCATTTATCTCTCAGCATCCTGCCTTGGCCCACAAGCCTCATTCCTGATGAAGGGCTAATGTCTGAAACGTCGATTCTCCTCTTCCTTGGATGCTGCCTGACCTGCTGCGCTTTTCTAGCAACACATTTTCAGCTCTGATCTCCAGCATCTGCAGTCCTCACTTTCTCCTTTTAAACTGCATTGTTTGTTTAAAGATGAAAGAAGTTCCTCCAAAAAGAGGAATCAATTTTCCAAATGCTATAAGTGAAACAGACTGGGTGATGATTTACTGGCAGGAATCCAAAGCACATTTGGTAGGCAGTTATGCCCCATAACATCACACCTGGAGTCTGGAGCTCAGAGGTTCCAGTACTCCACAACATTGCCACCTAGAACAGTAGGAGGCATTGCACAAACCAAGCATTGTTTTGCTAAACGTAATGAACAAAAACGAGTATCACCCAAGAAAGTAACGTTTAAATACATAACGTTTGTTGCTCAAATTTTGCCCAGATTTTGCCATTAGCAGTAAAGAGAAAGTATTTGCTAGTAATCTTAAATAAAACTGTCCACCAAGACCTGGTGATGACTGTGACTGGATTTTCCGCTTTCCTGAAGCAATTTAAATCTGTCACCGTGTCACTTGGAATGCAGCCACTGAGATACCAGCCAGGAGGGTAAGTGACCAATCACATCGCAGTATTCAAACAGTAAGCCAGGAAATGTGAAAACTATTGAATCTCTTCACTTTTACCATAAATTTCCAGATAATGGCAACTTTATGATCAAATTAAGTCAGAGACTACAAGGATCCTTGGGTTTATAAGTAAAGGCATAGAGTATAAAAGCACAGAACCTCTACAAATCATTGCTCAGACCACATTT
Source organism: Chiloscyllium plagiosum (assembly GCF_004010195.1). Taxonomy (NCBI): domain Eukaryota; kingdom Metazoa; phylum Chordata; class Chondrichthyes; order Orectolobiformes; family Hemiscylliidae; genus Chiloscyllium; species Chiloscyllium plagiosum. Next base: position 14,447,353 of record NC_057737.1, on the reverse strand, counting down.
GGAGCATTGCGTTCAGTTCTGGCCACCATAGTTAAGGAAGGATGTTAAAGTCCCAGACAGAGTGCAAAGGACATTTACTAGAATGATATCAGGAATCGAGAGATTTTAGACACAAGGAAAGATCAGAGAGATTGGGCTTATTCTCCTTACAGCAGGGAAGAGAAACAGAAGATCTTATTGAGGGTGTTCAAATTATGAACAGTTTTGACAGGGTAAAGAAGGATGTCCTATTTCCATTAGATGGCCTGTCAGTAACTGAAGTGCATAATTTTAAGATGGTCAGCTAGAGAGCTAGGAGTGAGACGAAGAGAAATGTCTTTACTCAGAGAGTTGTTAGGATTTGGAATGCTCTGCCTGGAAGAGTGGTGGAGGTGGATTCCATACAAGGTTTCAAAAGAGAGCTGGATGTCTATTTGAAAATGATGAAAAGGGAGATGGCTGGAGAATGGGACTACCTGTGTAGTTCGTTCGAGAGCTGATACAGACACGTGGGTCAAAAAGCCTCCTTCTATACTGTAAAATTGTGTAATGCTCTGATTCTATGAAAGAGAGGGGAAAAGGAACATTTCTGTTTCAAAAATCAACTTTACAAAGAATCTGCACACTTACAGCTGATCTCAATAATTATCTCCAAATATATCCTTTTTGGACACAAGTAACTTAAAAAATTACTTTAACTGATGGGTCTAACCCTAACATAACCCTATTGAGAGCTACATGGAAGGCAAGTGCTTCCTAGTATCAGTCACAATCTCAGCCATATCTAAAAGGCTGTATGTATGGGTCTTTTTGTTCCTGTGTTCATGCAGAAGTGTTTGGCAAAGCTTTAATTATTCAGTGTCGTTCATTTTATGTTGAGATCACGATTTGTGTCGTGACTCACTAAGCATTGGCAAAGAAATCAAAGAAGGAACTTCAAACATTTTGCTTCCTGTGTAGGGGGGTGCTAGCCGAGTGACCAGGTCACTGGACAATAATCCAGGAATTCCAAGTTAACGTTCTGATGAAACGGGTTCAAGCCTCACTATAGTAGATGGCCAAAGTTTCAACTGAATTCAGTGCTAATTTGGAATTAAAAGCCCTAATAATGGCAATTATGTAATCACTATTGATTGGTGTTCAAACCCCTCTGGTTCACTAATGCCCTTTAGGGAAGGAAATCTGCCACCCGCATCCAGTCCCCCAGTTGCTTCTTAACTGCACTCTGGCTAATTAGGGATTGATAATAAATGCTGGTCAACATAATGATGCCCTCATCTCATCAACATGTAAAAAGAAAGGCATCTTATTCTAACCTTACCCAATAAGAAAGAACACTCAACAGAGGCCGGGGGCAAGATCCCTTTGCTCCAGTCTCTACTGCTTTACTCCAAAATGTAAGTTAGAAGGTAATGTGATATATGGCTCTGAATCTTAATTTTTTGAACTACATTGTAATTATTACCTACATCGCATCCCACTCCCCGACCATTTCAAAAGCAATAGACAGCTCTCTGATTGTCTGAAAGAAGCTGCCAAGTTACTGAACATATTAAAGAAAAATCTATTTTCAACGATGAATGTTTTTAAAAAACAATTTCCTTGGGCTTTAAAATCCAAAAGCAAATATGAAAGTGAATTTCTTTAAGATATGCAAGTTAGGGTGAGGTACAATCTCACAGGCCATTAAAATATCAGTTTGTGCTGTGTTACCTGATTTGGGTTGAAACTTTATTGCTGGAACAGCACAGCAGGTCAGGCAGCATCCAGGGAACAGGAGATTCGACGTTTCGGGCACAGGCCCACAGGAAGAAGGGCCTGTGCCCGAAACGTCGAATCTCCTGTTCCCTGGATGCTGCCTGACCTGCTGTGCTGTTCCAGCAATAAAGTTTCAACTTTGATCTCCAGCATCTGCAGACCTCACTTTCTCCTCGAAGATTTCAACTTTCTCCTGTGTTACCTGATCTCAACTGAAGGGTCGGTGATGAGATGTTGGTGCTTTAATTGAGTTGAAGAGATAATAATCAATGTTGATTTGATTCCGGGTCACTATCGAGTGGCTTACATTAGAATACTGGGAGAGAATCCCCAGGCTTGACTCAGACGCTCCTTGAGGGAGAACACCCTTTAACAGTCATTGCCCGAATTCCCAAAGGAGATGTTGTTGTGTACATTTGTGAGTCACGTGATACCAGACTAGGTCAGGAATCACCGAGATTCAGAGAGCCTAATATTGTGATATTAATTTGCTGGTCAATTATGCCACTGGGGCTATTTGATGAATTAAATAAGCAAACCAAATCCTTTTCAAAAGCAACATTTTGCAAGTTTCCATTTTAAATCTATCACTTTTGGAAACACTGATGTCATTGGAAAGGCTGGAGCTTATCGCCCATGCTCAGAGAAGCTGGTGGTGAGCTTCTATGTTGATCTGCAACAGTCCAAGTAGTGAAGGTACCCTCACAGTATTCTTAGGGATAGGACATTTAGGATTTTGAAGGCATATCAACACACTCCAAAGATGTGAGGGTGTGAGACTTGGAGGGAAACTTGCAGGTGATAACAATGTCATTCATTTACTAAATAATTCTTCTGGTTGGAGGAGGTCACTGGTCTGGGAAGTGTTGCTGCTGAAGTTGTCTCAGTAGCTTGCTGTGGGATATTCTGCAGAAGGTGTACAGTACATTGTAATCACTGGTGTGTAGGGAAGAGGAGCAGGTCCAACACATTGCAGTTTACAACACAAGAGGCCATTAGAATAGGGATGCCAGCCCAAATGCAGGGCATGTATAAAATTATTTCCATTTTTGTGTAATCTTAATAATTTCTCTTCATGTTGCTGAGGTTAGTTAGTTGATCTTTTATATGCAAGATGGCAATGGAACCTGCAGGGATTCCCTGCTCTCACTTCACAGAGCCACATAGTGGCCACATCATGTAACTACATTGTGACCACCGACGCAGAAAAATCACAGGCAAAATATTGACACAGCAACTTATGATTCAGTTACAATAGGGTTAATATTATAGAGAAAGCAATATACAAGCTGGTTTATTGTTGTGCTGATTTAGGTCTCTAATCCTGCTGGCAGTCTGAGGGTTAATAGTACCTCATAAAAATTTCATCAAGGCCATGAAATAAATTTTAATTTCAAAATGAGAATGCCAGCCCCAGCAACTCCTATTGTAAAATAAAGCTATATACCAATTGACTCCCAGTCAGGAGGTTTTGGGACCGAGACCCAGCATTGCCTCACATTTGAACTTGACTGCCTGATAGTTTGCCACATGTTATGGCGGAACGGTGAGCACTTAGCCAGATCTGAATTCGGAAGGACCCTTGGTCCAATTGATTCCATCTTTAATGAACAGTGACCCCCCAACACCCCACCCCAACCCCCACCTCTGTAGAAGACCACTTTGGGTCTAATGTATCTTACACCCAGGCTGCCAGCCTTGTGCTTGCTCTCCAACAGGCTTGTCCTGTGCACAGACCCTAGCCTTCCTCACCCTTCAGGGCGTGAGTAAGACAGACTGGGAGTGGTTCTGAGAAGGAAACTTGAGAAAATCCATACTTTCCAACACCACAGTGGCCAGGGAGATTCAGTGAGGGTGTGGAGGAGAGAAAAGCTCCTTTTGGAAACAGAAAACAAGAATGTTCTAGCCAAGGTAAGGAAGAGATCCGGCTTTACACTTATTTCATTGAGAGCTTAAAGATGACTCAAGGGCTGCAGTATCTGTGTGACTTCAACTGGGTAACCAGGCAAAAAGACGTTGGCAGGAACTGAAAACACTTAATCATCCAACTTTCATTAGGCTGCGAGGTCCTTTTTCAAATAAAAAAAACACTGAACAGCCAACCTCCCACTCCAAGCCATGACAACGTCTTACTGTGAGAGTTCTGCAGCTGGGTCACTGTGGCCATGAACGGTTGCTGTGACATGTGACTCTGAGACTGCTGCATGATTGGCTGCTGATGCGGACTGTGAAGTTGCTGTGAAAACTGCACAGGTTGTAGAGCTGCCAGGCTACCTGCTGTCACGCTGTTTATAACAGGAACACTCTGCCCCTGGGATGTGCTTATACCTGGAAAATCAAAAAAAAAACACAAAGACAGGGCAACAATGTCAGTACTCCATACGCAAAAATCTTTCAAAGCATCGCTCATCCAAATTCCATTTGCCCGATTAAAGTACCTCCACCCATTGCCCACCTACTCAAAAAATAAACACAGCTACAGACTGGTAGAAAGTCCCCTCACAGGACTTCACCCACAGGTGGTACCGTACTGACCGAGGGGTAGATATGTGCACGTCAGTTCCCATACTGTCCTTTTACTCAACTGTGGGATGTGGGTGTGGTTAGCTAGCCAGCATTTCTCGCCCGTCCCTAGTTGCCCTTGAGACAGTGGTGGTGACCTGTCTTCTTGAACCACTGCAGTCCACATGCTGTGGGCTGACCCACAATGCCGAGGGAGAGAATTCCAGGATTTTGACCAGAGACAGTGAACGAACAGAGATAGATTTCCAAGTTGGGACGGTGAGCGGCCTGGAGGGGAGGTTGCAGGTGGTGGCGTTGCCGTGTATCTGCTGCCCTTGTCCTTCTAGATGGAATCGGTCGTGGGGGTTGGAGAATGCTGTCTGAGGATATTTGGTTAATTTTTGCAGTGCAACTTGTAGATCGTACACACTGCTGCTACTGAGCATTGGTGGTGGAGGGAATGGATGCTTATGGATGTGATGCCAATCAAATGGGCTGCTTTGTCTGAGGTTACCACAAAGGTCCCACCTTCTCAATCTCTCCCCTTGCCTGAGGTGTGGTGACTCTGAGGTTAAACTCACCACCAATCATCTCTCTAATGAGAGAGCAACCTTATGGTCCTTTGGGACTATCCTGACTTCGACTTTTTTTTAAATCTTGTTAGAGTTGGGAGCAAGTTCTTTGAGTGAGCTGCCACTAGATTTGCAGCTGGAACATACACAGTTTTTAACTTTATGTTTGATTCAGATACTCATCAGATTCACAACAGACACAGATTTTAAAGTGGAAACTGAGCAATGACAGAATTAACTGGACAGGAAACAAATTCAAATGAAATTAAGATTATTCCAAGACAAATATCAATCAGTTCAAATAGTGACTAACACAGGCAATAGCCTTCGCAAAAATATAAGGCATAGGGGTAGGACTAGGCCTCACGAGGCCTCTTGAGCCTATTCTGCCATTTAGTTCTCGTCCTTGTCCCAAACCTTATTTCGTATTTCCCTAATCCTTTACTACCTCTACGGTTTAAAAAAGTTAGATAAAATAAAAGCTGGATCTTTTGCTTCATGGCTGGATGTTTCAATATGGGATTTGATCAGACAGATGGGAAAGGCTGAATGATCTCTGTAATAACGCTCATTCTACACATTCAGAATTCATCGGTGCTTTGGAGATTTAAGCAACACTGACATGGCCTTGTTTGTTGTCAGTCCCAATTCCTCTCTGAATATTAGATTAGGCCACTTCAAAGTGAGTTAAGAGTCAGTCATCAAGTGCAGAATACAGTTTCTAGTAGGCCTGGTCTTGTAGGGGTGGCCAAATCTCTTCCCAAAAGGACTATTAGTGAGCCAGTTGTTTTTTTTTTCTAATGAGTATTCAGCACTATTATGGCCATAACTGAGAGAGCAGTCTCTGCCTTGCTTGGGAGACAGACCAAGCCTTGACTCCTGATTAATGTTAGTTTCCCTGGCACTAATGCAAAGCAAGGACACTGCAGAGTGAGAGTAATTACAGCCAAAATCATTCTCAACTCAGAAATAGTTTGTGAAAATAATAATGCCCTTTTCAGTAAAATTATATTTCTGAATCTGGTTGATTTTCCTCTATTTTAAAGCCACGTGTTGATAAGATATTAAGATAGACAAAGATTTCCAGAGTCTTGCTCAATGGGAGTGCAGTTCAGGGAATCTCCATGTGTTTCATGCCAAGCAAATCCCTATATCCAGATTGCAACTAATTTCTTGGATGCTGGGATTCAGTACTTCCCCTCCAGTGAGATTCTGGGCAGTAAGCATCACAAATGAGCCAACACCCACACATATGGACTTCTCAGGAGCAGTCACTAGATAATCCTCTACTGCTGTCTGCTCTCTTCTGCAGAAATGCTGATTCTGATAATGATGATCAATTCACTAGGGTGTAGAGGTGAAGCTAATATACTGTATTTCCTGCCAGTGGATTCAATGTCCACTATCTCCACCACTGGTGCACTATGTTATGAACAATGTGCAGTGCAGCCATTCAGTAAGGCTACTTTGACAGTGCCTCCCAATTCCTCAACCTTTACTGCTGAGGAGGTCAACCAAATGATGGAAATATCATTTTCTTCAGACTTCCCTCCAAGTGAGAACCTGTCACAACTGGGACATATACACTGTCATTCCTTCATCATTGTTGGAGTTCCCTAGTTGACACCATCCCCACAAGGACCAAAGCTCAAGCCAATGAGCCACCACCATTTCTAACCCACTAAAGGTGGACAACAACTTCAGCCCGGCCAGTGCTTCCACATCCAGCAAACAAATAATTAGCAAAGAAAGAAAAGAGGCACACTCCTTCTCGGCCTGCCTCCCTCTCGAGAGCTCTGATTCTCATTTGAAATGCTACTAAGATCAGCTATTTGAGATGAGATGTGAGTCGACCATGACATCCTTATTGGACAGTGCCACATTAATTGGTGTATCTATTTTGACAGCAGAACCACAATCTTATGGCAAATCTCTCATGAATAAATATGAACACAAGGCCCCAGAACATTATGAAACTCTCATTGCAAAGCGGAAGAACAAGTGGAACGCCAGGTTAGTTGGAAAGAGGGCATACTTTGTGCTATCGCCATGACTCCAGAGAGGGGGTTGATGATGAGATTCTGTGTTTGTTGGTGATTGTGATGTGGAGGTTGTGACAAGCTGTGAATATTTGTCAACGTGCTGACCGGAGGCAGAGGTCCACCTGTAGCAGTGATCTAAACAAAGAAGAGAAAAGAGAAACCAGATCAGATACTAGTTGAAACTTGTTCAGAAGTTACTCATTTAGTGGCATGTGTTCAGCCAGTGGGTGTAAGAGCTTGTTAAGTGGATCATTGCATCTGTAAACAGTGAGTATTACAAACCATTTTGTATCAAACAGCTCTTTTTATTCATAGGCACAAGGAGAAGGTTCTAGATTTTGTCCCTGACACAATTGTGACTTCCTTTTCAAAAGTGACCAATCTCTGTTGGTTTGCTACCATTTTTATAAGAATTTGTATCCTGAAACAGCTCAGTGTTATTTTCCCCATCAATACCATAAAGTGAGCATTAGTGGAAATACTCTTCTAAATCAAATGGACCTAGTCAAAGGCCACATTGGGATCAATTGTCTTTTCCAGTATTTATGCTCATGAAAAGAAATGACAAGTTTCAAAGAACTTATACAGCATGTACAGACACTCTACATACTTACGCATACATTTATAAAAGAGGCAAATTGTGAATTGTTTGATGAAGTAACAGATTTATGAAGGGGTCAATGGATGCTCTGTCTAAATATTAAGAAAACATTTGGTAAAGCTTCACATAAAGAGATGGGTTAAAAGCTTGCGGCTTATATACTTTGATAAAAACATGGTTAAGGATAGAAAACAGCAACTTGAGGTGTACAGATATTTTTCTGACAGGAGGATATAGACACTGGTGTTCCGCAAGGGTCAGTACTAGGGTCACTGCTTTCAACCAATCAACTTTGGTAAAGCATGGAGAGGCAAGAAGGATGGATAGAGAGTGGGGCTGAGGAACTGTCAAACAGAGAGACTTGATGCATTTTGGTAAAAGGGTTAGGAAAAGGGCAACAGGAACTTTAATGCCACAGAACAAAAGAGTCTAATGGGATAGAGGGACCCGAGGGTTCATGCACATTGATTTCTGAACATGATAGGTACTGAGACTGTGGTTAACAAAGCACATAGGATCTCTATCTTCATGAGACATTGAGTTCAAAAGTGAGAAGGTTTTACTAAAAGTTTTATAAAGCTCTGGTCAGACAACAACAGTTGCAGTGTGTCCAGTTCTGGCCACCACATTTTAGGAAGGACGTGGTGGTGCAGAGGAGATTCACCAGAATGGTGCCGGTGATGAGGGGCTACAAGGTTAGGTAGAGATGCCAAAGTTGTTTCTCTGCAGATGAAATAAAGCAATTCCCATTAGCTGATGGCTAGGAGACATGAACCAGAGTTTTGGGTAAGACATAGAGGAGATTGAAATAAAGGTCTGTGAGTAGATCTCTTTAGCAGCGAGTAGGTAATTACAGGAGAACAGTGCCTACAGAGTGCAGGGAGAGATGATCAATGATTTCAAAAGGAGATTGGACGGGCACGTGAGAGGAATAAACTTGCAGGGCGATGGGTATAGAATGGGAGAATGGGACTGTCTGGATCTAGGTACAGATAGCCGGCAAGGCTGCAAGTCAATGAGCCAAAACATCTCCCTCAAAGATTTAGTGACTCTTTAATTCAATGAGTCCTCCAGTGAGTAACTCCCAGCACTAATTCCTTCTCATTATCTCCTCCGCACAGGAAGTGTAATGTGGTGCCCTGCATTCACTGACAGCAGGTACGTACCATCAGTAAATAGTGCAAATCACCATTAAATGGTAAGTGGCTGCCAGCTACAATGTAATTGCTGTTAATGGCTGTCAATTGAAAAATTCTGTTTTGAAAATTGACTGCAGCATGCAGCTTAGCAGAGAAAATTAACTTAAGGTGTGGACAGCCTTCCAAGATCAATAAGGGGAGGCTTTTTGCGTTTAGGAGAAACTCAGACTTACCTTTCCTCACAGAATCGAATATCTTTACCATCTGACCCTTTGGGTCTGTGCTGGCTCTCTGACAGAACTCTCCACATCATATCCCCTTTTCCCTATCACTATTAACATTTCACTTTTTACTATAAATTTATCTACTTTTTTTTGAAAACCTTTACAGATTAAATCAATGGTTTAAGTTTTATATTGCAAGTGTTGTTATCAACCTCTATATTCAAAGAGGTTTTTGGTGGGAGGGTGGAGTTTGTGTTTTTTTTAAAATCCCCTTTTAAATCCCTGAAGGTGCTTGCTGGATCCTAATACAGTTTACTGCATCCCAAAATGGTCTGTCTTACTTCCCAGACAATTGGCACTTATGCTGTGAAGAATTTCCTCCGTCCATAAATACTACATATTGCCTTTAATACAAGGGAGCTTTGATGGAAACTCTTTAGTTCCAGCTGGTTCTTTGGTTGATGGAACATGTTCATTGGCAGAGCAGGGAAAAATGTCCATGCAAAATGCGGAATGTTCCAGGCCTGCACAGGCAGATGGTGCATGAAAAGTTTTCTGACGTCGTTCCCTGCACTGGCCTTTTTTACCACAGGGCACCTACCCCAACCCTGGTATGGTGCCCATCGAATTGAGTACTCTGATCCTGGTTTAAGGCAGTTCATTGTAATGTTCCAGTCAGTCTCTACTTATTGATTAGTAAGGGGATCAAGGGGAGAAGGCAGGAAAATGGGATTGAGGAGCGTGTCAGCCATGATCGAATGGTGGAGCAGACTCAGTTTGTTAAATGGCCTAATTCTGCCCCTATATCTTATGATCTTATGGTCCATGGTCATTTTCTGGTGATGATGAGAGGCCGTTTAGCTGTCTGTGGGAGTGAACACTTTGTTTGAGGCTGGCTGGGGGTGGGAAGAAAGTATTAGTGTTCAGGGCTCCAGACAGGCCCACCCGTCTCACCTACCTCGCGGAGTGGGAGTGCCGTTAAATTCCCTTGCAGAAGGAATCCCTGCTCCTCCCGAATAATGTTAGCCTGATGGGCTTTCATATTTCTTCATTAAATTCTTTAAAGTCCTTCATGTTGAAGAACCCCCTTCTGGTTGTTTGCTTTTTATTGTTGGCAGATGCTGCCCTGAAGCTGGAGATTTTCCGATGTCCCAAACCCAACTCCCTCATTTCCACTGTGGCTTTGGTAGTCTGCCTGCCATCTTGTTTTGGACAAAAAAAAACTTGTCTCTGGTTAAAATTCCAACCAGTGACCGTTACCCTTCGGGGGTGCTGGGTTAAGGATCCAAGGGTTGTCCCGGTTCTTCTTTCCTACCCTCCCAAAACTGAAAATCTAGCCCAAGGAGTTTGTGCCGTAAATGGGGACGTGATGTGTGTGCATGATTCCTGAATCACGATTAGAAAATACGCTTGAGGTGCAGTTATCCAACGCAGTGGGGTCTCAGCCAGATTGCCATTGGAGGTGTAGGAGACAATGGGTAAATATCTGATACCAACCATCTTCTGTGGAACTTCCTGAGAAAAGGGTCAGCCCCTCTCTGACCATTTTCTCATACTTCCTAGCAGCAAACTGACCAATAAGCAGCTGATCTCGAACCCTTCCTCTTCATCATGTGCGAGGACATTGAGTCATAGAGATGTGCAACATGGAAACAGACCCTTCGGTCCAACTTGTCCAGGCTGATCAGATATCCCAACCTAATCTAGTCCCATTTGCCAGCACCTGGCCCACATCCCTCCAAACCCTTCCTATTCATATACCCATCCAAATGCCTTTTAAATGTTGCAATTGTACCAGCCTCCACCACTTCCTCTGGCAGCTCATTCCATACACATACACCCTCTGTGTGAAAAAGTTACCCCTTCGGTCTCTTTTATATCTTCCCCTCTCACCCTAAACCTATGCCCTCTAGTTCTGGACTTCCCCACCCCAGGGAACAGACATTGTCTCTTTATCCTGTCCATGCCCCTCATGATTTTGTAAACCTCTATAATGTTTTGTAAACCTCAGTCTCCGACGCTCCAGAGAAAATAGCCCCAGCCTATTCAACCTCTCCCTATAGCTCAAATCCTCCAACCCTGGCAACATCCTTGTAAATCTTTTCTGAACCCTTTCAAGTTTCACAACATCTTTCCGATAGGGAGGAGACCAGAATTGCACACAATATTCCAACAGTGGCCTAACCAGTGTCCCGTATAGCCGCAACATGACCTCCCAACTCCTGTGCTCAATACTCTGGGTCCAAGGCAGAAATTAAATTGAAATTGAATTAAATTGAAAACGAAAGAGGCAAAACAAGAAATAGGGAATAGGTCACAGTACAGTAAGGGTTGAAAGGCCAGTGGGTCACAAGGGGAAAGAAAGCCGAGGCAGGTAAGAGTTCCATTGCTTGGAAACAAAGTAGGAGGTTGTATAGTGAGCCCAGACTGGAAAATTGGATTGGAAAGCAATAGAGAGAAAGGAAAGTTGGAAGAAAAGGTAGAAAAACAAAGGAAATAGGAAAAAAGAAAATAAAGCTTCTTTTGTATCGCTTTGACATCCTTTGGCACTTTGCATACAACAAAATTATGTTTCAGTGTGCAGTAACTGGTACATAGGCAATGACAGTTAGGGAACGTCAGAGAAACTAAGTGAGAAATGAAGTAAATTAGTTTATTATCAATATGATTGTCACCAGTGATAAAGAATAGTGTCACACCCCAAAACACAACTTGACAATGTGCTTGATCAATAAATTGAAAAGGTTTCTTTGTCAGCTTTATTGCTTGAGTACTGAACTTGCACATTTAGTGCTGTGCAGGCTAAGGGTTACTGCACTGCCTTGCAGTTCTGACCTATTCTGGATTCCAGACCTTGCTCTCCTACAATGCTCTCATTGTCTTGTATGAGTCTGCCCGCCATTAAAAAGCGACTTGTTTGTTTTGCCTTCTCGGACTCTTATCTTATCAGCACTGCAGTTACAATAGTGCAGGTGTACTCACCATCTTGCCATCAGGTGACAGCAGACTGTGGCTTGGGTCCAGGTTTGCTGGCGAGACTTGCTGTAAAACTGTTTGGCTTGTTACCATGGCGCTGTTACCATGGTGGCTGATTGCTGTGGAAGAGGAGACTTCACTGGTCCCTTGCTGGCCATATCGCACGCCTCCTGCACAAAATAAATTCAAAATCAAATACACTGAAATTGACTGAATTGTATCTTAGCCTTCTTAGCCCAACAGAGAGCAAACAAAAAAAAAACACGTGAAGTAAACACTGACATGGTGGCAGGGGCAAAGGTGAAAGGTCTCTGGTGTACCTAAGTACGTCAGTCAATACACTGCCTGTGTTCCCACTAAGCAGCAGAATGAAAAGACCAACATTTCAGTGTGCAAACCTGGATGTGGTAAGAACATCAAACCATGCCACAAATCAAAATAGGCATTTAACTCTATAATGGAGGAAAAGCCAAGGTGATAATTCTAAATGCAGTTAAGAATTTCAGCCCCACGTAGGTTTCTTCTGTTAGAAAATAATTCTTCCCAGCCTTTTTAGAAGTTGTGCTACGTGATAAAATCTAAATGAAATTCTAAGCCCTGATATCTGTTGAAAGTGCTAGAACTGCTGCATCCCCCTACTTAATTCTGAACAGGACAGTAATCCGTAATGCAGGTAGTCAGATAGGAGGCAATCTCAACCCAACAGATCAGCAAGTCTCCACAGGGCTGTTGGTGACTGACATGTTAACCGCACATGGAGGGATAGACCTGTCACAGCAGTCTGGGATTTTCTTTCTCCAACTCCACTCCAAATAATCCTGAAGGTTAATGCCTTGAAGAGAAGGATGGAGCTAACAGACAAGTAGTAAGAAGTGTCCAAGTGGTCTGGTTTGGTAAGCTGCTGAGTATCAGCTGGTTAAACTCAACTTGAGCAGCCCAGGCCTGAATCCCCATGGATTGTTTCATGGCATGGTGTTCTTAATGGGAAAGGGTGTGGCCTTGCTACCAGGTGAACAAAGTCTGTGTGGACGACTCAGGGGTTAGATGCCCCATTTCACCAGAAGTAATTCGCCATCTCACATCAAACAGGATAGCAACACACCTCGAATTCATGTCACTTCAGAGAGCACGTGAGCAGGAAGATCCTTGTGAGCAGGTCGCTGACTGTTAGTGAGGCAGCAATTCTAAACCTTGTACTCTCGAGTGACCGCGAGATAATATTAGCCTTAAACTCCAGGACTGCTTTTTTTTAAAATTAGCCTTGGGTTATGATGGATGAGGCCTTTCTTCCAGTCCATCCTGATTGTCGGGGAGGAGTAAGTGGGGATGGGGGTTGAGAGTCTCTCGCAATATAGAAATCACTGAGTCCAACTCTCAGGACGGCCCGAGGTTTGCCTCAGTTTGGGGGCTTCTGTCAGAGAGGCGTAACATTCTGAGGAAACAAAAGCACTACTGCCCGGCTCACCCTGACTGAGTAGCACCTCCTGCCAGCTGGCCATGTTGGGGCACTGATGGTTGTGGAGATGTTCATAGCCAGGAGAACCTTGACTTCCTTCATGAAGGAAGATGCCGGGCAGCGAGTGGCCTATGAAGGGAAAAAATGGGGAGAAAAGAAAGACAAGGTGAAAAAAAAATAAATGTGACAAAGAAAGCATGGGCAGACAACAACAAACCACATTTCTGTAGTGAACCCTGTGCAGGAGGAAAAGAATGTGGATTTACATAGAATCTGCCACCTCCTCAGGACACCCCAAAGTGTTTCATTACCAATTCAGCAATTCAAATACTGTCAACACATGTGACAATCAATGTTAACATTGCAAGTTCCCGCAGACATAAATGACCAGCTAGTTGGAGGTCAAAGGATAAATATTGTCCAAAACAGGAGTGGATTCCCCTTGTTCAACTTCAAAGGCACTGTCTTGTGCTCAAGTAAAAGAGGGCAAATGGTGACTTAGTTTTATAAAGCACAGCACTTCCAGCAGGGAATCCCTCCCTCAGCAAGAGGGGAATAAATGAAATGGGAAAAATTAGTCTACGTACGTTAAAGCCTAACAGAGAGAAGGTTTCGAAAAACAGGGAGGGAGGTGATAAGGTGAAAGACCAAGACTGGAATTTCCTCAGCCAAGGGGTAGCGTGACTGAGAAATAGAACATTTTGAGTTGCAACCCATATGCGCTATGAAAAATGAGCTTGATTATCACTTAAGATTGATAAATCTGTGACATCGTCACTCGATCTTAGTGCCTTGAAAGCAGCCTTTCAATTGCAATGAAAACAAGAACTGCGTTCATAGCTGGAAATGTGCCAACACAAGCAGTACCTCATATCCAGGGCAAACATTGTGAAATGCCAGGGTGATGGCATTATTGAATAATTCAGAGTCACAGTTGTCACTATTTCTCACAGTTGCCAACTTCCTTCATATTTCTGACATTGTGATGTGTGTTTGTTCTTTCAAGCTCAGAGATGGCTGTAGACAGCCATTTGTTACTTTTCTGAAAGTGTTTGGGACCTCTATTCTGTGCACTACAAACTAAACATTTCAGAGCTTGCTCTGTGCTAGCTGATCCTAACCATCAGTCACTCCTGATTGCTTTCTAGGGATTTTTCCATTATTATGGATTTTGCACAAAAAACGGACTATCCAGTGAACTACAAAGAGCCATCGACTTGTAACCCAGGGAGGAGGAAGTCAGGAAAAAAAGTCCTATTTGAGCTGGGCGCTGATTCATTCCCTTGTTCAAGTTGTAGAGCTTTAACGAAAGAGCGGAAAGTACAGTACGATTTGCAATGTCGCCTGGTTACCCTAGTTGGTTAGTCGACTAGTGTGACATTCAGAATAAAACCAACAGCATCCCCTTGTGATTCCCATTTAAACCGAGGTAACTTGGGACCCGTCTCCTCCCCCTGCCGGGACAGTGAATCCAATAGCAAACCACCTCTGACAGAAACTGCCAAGATATCAGCTCAGGATGAAGCATCAGCAGACAATGTGACAAGAGTCTTGCTGTTGGGCAGAGCACCCACGGAATGAAATGGTCACCTTACGGGCTCCCCAGTATGGTTGCATGGCTTGGTATGGATGAAAAGTCCTCACCAGGACTCCCTCATGAACCAAACAGCAGCAGAGTCAAAGAAGCAATAGGTAAAGACTAAAAAAGAAATGTTCCTTCTCTCCTAGTCCAATCCAATGTGTAGGCCAGGAAAGACAATGGGATTCCTATTGCCAAGGAAAGATAAAGAATCAATCTGACTAATCTTACTGAATAAAAACATAAACCAATGAAGATTTGCAACAGAAAGCATCATGAGTCCAAGTGAGGCTCCTGAATGACTCAAGAGTGTTCTCACCTCTTTCCCCAACACCCACCACCTGCTGAAGAGATGACAATGACAATAGGGAAGGAAACATCTGATGAGCTACAATAGGAACCTCAGGAAAGCTGTTCCCCGATACTATAAATGCTGAAACAACTCCAGCAGATGATGATGATGGCATCTGAGCTGTCAATAACCAAACACAAATAAATCCATGCACCCCGTCTCCTACTCCCTCAGCAAATGATCACCCCTTCTTCATATCGCAGATTCCTTGGTTGCCACATCTATGAATCATTTAAATGTAACCGATTATCGATTGATTATTTGCTTGAAGGAGGCATGAATTAACAGCTTTTAACTGCTTTTCAATGACCCTACATCAATGACTAAAATTTTTTTTGTAAAACTTCCATGAGGCTTCATCAATGTTAAATCAGTAGTGTACTCAGTTTCCCCATCTCTAATGCAAGCCCGTTTAGCAACGGTTTGCCTTGTAAACAGCAGCAAGACAGTAAAACCCTTAAATGGTTCTGTCGCCCAGTGGTCACATAATAGTCCAGAGGATAATAAAAAGCTTTTAGTTTACAACCCAGCCTCCTGTAAAACTGTCAGTGGGGAAAAAATCCATTATTTCTTTGGCTGTTAACGGTATCTTATATGATTGCTTGTGAAATTCTTTATAATTTTTTCACCTCTATATTCCTAAAGGGATTGACCAATGCCAGAACTCAATTCTGAGCTGTTGTACTTTTCAAAGTAAGCAATCCAGTCTGCACAGTGAATCGGATCTTATTCTCATTTACTATCCACACAGATGTACTTTCCATCTGGAGACCTGGGATATTATGAACAAGACTGAGAAACTTACATCTTATTTCCCTTCCCTTAACCAGTGTTAATTGTGACACTGTTGAGAGTGTGGTGCTAGAAAAGCACAGCAGGTCGGGCAACATCCAAGGAGCAGGAAAATCGATGTTTCGGGCATAAAGCCTTCATCAGGAAGTGCTTTCTATGTCAACTGCAACAATCCACTTGCAAGCTAGTTGGCTCCAGGGCTGTCTCAAATTCATTGCCATTTTGAGCATATCCTGCATTCACCAACTCACCATAAGTATTGCAGTAGGAAACAACAATAAAAACAGACAGGATACCCTTCGTTGTCCAGTACTTCCCGGGTGCAGAACGACTATGCCATGTTCTTCACAGCCTTCAATATCGATGAGGATGAGCACCTCGCCAAGACCTTCCCTGCGCCTTCACTTCTCGCCTTAAAACAACCAGCAAACCTTAAAGTGATCATGAGCAAACTGCCCAGCCCTCAGGACAACAACACTGCACAACCCTATCACAGCAGCCGCTGCAAGATGTGTCAACATGGATACCACCATTATGCGTGGGGACACCTTCCACCATGTACATGGCGAGTACTCATGTGACTCAGCCAACGTTGTCTATCTCATACGCTGCAAGCAAGGATGCCCTGAGGGATGGTATATTGGCAAGACCGAACAGATGCTATGACAATGGATGAATGGACACCGCACACCAACACCAGGCACCTAGTTGTGGAACACTTCAGCGGTCCAGGACATTCGGCCTCAGACCTTCAGGTGGCCATCCTCCAAGGCGGACTTCAGGACAAGCAACAACACAGAGTGACTGAGCAGAAGCTAATAGCAAAGTTCGGTATCCATGGGAATGGCCTCAACCGGGACCTTGGGTTCATGTAACACTACAGGTGACCCCACTGCATGATAAACACACACACACACCCTTACATGCACCCTCTCAAACATACCCCACCACACTTAACCAAGTTTACATACATACACATATAAACACACACACTCTATCACATGCACTCACACCCACATGCACACTCAATCTGTCACTCTGACATGCATGCACAAGTAAGCTTATGGGTGATTTTGTTTTTGCAGAATTACATTTTATTTTGCTCAAAAACTGCATGAATCCCTGTAAAACTCTGTAAAACTATACAGAGGGTTTGTCAGTCTGACATAGCATTGGGACACAGACAGACTTCATACCTATTGTTTAAAAACCTGAGCTATCTTGAGAATGTAATTTAAAAGAAGTTCTGGGACTTCCATATCAAAGAACAGAAACCAGCATATTCCATTATAAAAGATGAAAGTTTTAATCTAAGACTGTTTACTGTATCACATCTCCATGACATTGGACTCCTTTGGCTATAATTTCTGTGAGCATGATCTTATTCTCCACAGCCATCTGAATAAGGAGTGGTGCTCCAAAAGCTGGTGCTTCCAAATACGCCTGTTGGACGATAAACTGTGTTGTGTGATTTTTAATTGAATACATTCAAAGGTATGCAAACACCAAGTGTCACTACGTACTGAGGTTCTACCTGTCCCCGGTGTTGCAAAGGATGGACCTGGCCCCGCTGCCGCGGAACGCTCCGAGTAGTTGGACAGTTCCGTATCAACTCCATCTCAAGCATCAAAAACTGTAAATACAACAAACTTTTATCTACCCAGCTCCATAACCAGCGCTCCTCAAACATTCCAGAAGATTTCCCTGGCCTCGGAATTTACTCAGACGCCATTAGCCATGCGGCTGATACAGCTGCCACCCCCACGCTGATTGATGATGTCACTTCTGCCCCCATCA
>NC_057737.1:14369018-14429364 GCF_004010195.1 Chiloscyllium plagiosum | reverse complement strand
TAGCTGCATCAGCCGCATGGCTAATGGCATTTCCGAAGCCAGGGGAATCTTCTGGAATGTTTGAGGAGCGCTGGTTATGGAGGTGGTTCAGAGGAACCCTTCGCCCACCTCCAACACACTGCATCCACCTGGACACCCCGCGCTGGCCTATTACCTGCCCTCGACCTCTTCATTTCCAACTGCCGCTGGGACATTAACCACCTCAACCTGTCTACCCCCATCTCCCACTCCAACCTCTCACCCTCACAACGCGCAGCCCTCCAATCCCTCTGTTCCAATCCCAACCTGAACAGCAGCCTTAAAGGGGCAGGTCAGAGGAGCAATCCATAAACACATGCCTTAAAGGGGCAGGCCAGACAAGCAATCCATAAACACATGCCTTAAAGGGACAGGCCAGATTAGCACTTAAACATTGTGACGATATTTCAGACCCGAGACAGAATGTAAAGCCCAGTTAATTTTTAGTGGACATCAATGCTGATCGTGCCAATCAATGTATTATGTCTAGATATGCATAAATACTGCCCAATGCTTAACTATATAGAAGGACAACCCAGGTTTTAATAATCTTCATCAAAACAAACATTTTTTGTTACCCTCAATAGCTTCAAAAATGAACCCAGACAACATTTGCCAAGCTAAGATTAGAAGTAAATCATTAACAGTGGGTACAAAAGCAGTATTAGTTATGACAAGACTACATTTCCTAACTTTATTATGCAAATTAGTTAACAATATATTGCCATAGTATGGCATGCTTCTTTGCTTCATTTACTCAAACAGCTTGTCACCATTAGCTACTTTATATCCTTCAAGTAGCCTCTGTTATGTCTGAAAGATTTTGCGACATGATGTTACGAATAGCTTGATTGGCTGTCTGTGTCCCTGTCTCGTTTCTTTTCCCTTAAATTCCACTCTGCACATGGCCAAAAGCAATCAGAGACTTCCCATTAGCGTTCTTCATCGCTGAGACAAGCTGACCACGTTCCTATTATTTGCTATCTTGCTTTAAACCCGTTAGTATTTTCACTGTCTACCATAAAGTGCTATTTTTAAAAATTGTGGTGAATAGAGTACTTTTAAAAACTTAACATTATCTTTCCAATTTGTTTCCTCGAAAAAAAATTGTCAACTAGTCCCGAAGTACAGCAACCATCATTAAGTGAGTAGACAAAGACACAAAACGTAAACACAGATCAGTACAAAATCAGTACAAACAGAGCAACTTCAACTCCAAGAAAGCCAATAATTGTACAAGTGTGTGGCTATCACTCAAAAGAGCTACAATTAAAGTCTTTGCTTTCCATTTAGATTTTTAGAAAGTTGGCAAATTTTAAATAAATGCAGAAAAAGAAGACAATTACACTTTGCCCACATTCAGGTCTCTGAAATAACTCCACAGAGGTTGGTATCTCGTCACCAAGTCCCCCCTTTATTTACACATGGAGAGTCTTTGACACTGATCCCGCTCCCTCAGAGCCAGCTCTCAGAGTGAACACAACCTCTGACACTCCTGTTTATATCTGTCAGCCAGGGCTCCCTGATTGGAGTGGAGTAACACCCTCAATCAGGGCACTCAGATTCTATGATGTGTCGGCCCAGCTAACCTAGTTATAATCACTACAGTATCAAGTCTAAATTTGCATAAAGCCACCATTTTGGAAAAGGTAAGTAGTTATTGGTCGTCTTCTGCAGGGTCTGTGTAGGTCGATAGATCACTAGGATTTAGTTAACACTTTGTAAGCAATCTGTTCCAATGCAGTATCCCAGAAAGATTATTTTCTAATGCTTCCTCATAATCCTGCAGCAAAAGCACTTTCAAAATGGGTTGCAGATGTTGTTTGGTTTGCTACTCATCAACATTACTCTGTGGTGCGGATAAAATACTCACCCAGCGGGGAGACGACAGAGAAATGGACTGGTTATCATGGTTGGGTGTCAACATTTACCTGAAGGAAGGAGGGCTGGGATCTCCCCCCTCACAAGTGCTGAGTGCTGACCAGCCCCTGCACCTTTGCAACTTTTCCAATCTAAAGCATTCTGTGTCTATATGGAGCAAGAGTTGGACAACATCCAAGCTTTGGTTGCTTTGGGGAAAGTAACATTTGCATGGTAGAAGTACCAGGTAATGACCATCTCCAAGGAACAACATTCAGTGGCATTACCATTGTTGGTAGTACAGTTCCTTCACTGTCACTGGGTCAAAATTCTGGAACTTCCTTCCATAAGGTACTGTGAGTGTACCTATCTCATATGGGCTATAATGGTCTGAGAAGACAGCTCAGCACCACCCCTCAAGGATCTCAACAGTTGATACCCACATCCCATCAAAGAATTCTAAAAACCTTTTTACTGATAGTGATCTTCCAATTCATGTTCATTTCTGTACAATCACCAACATCAATATATTATTAAAATGTTTATGTAGGAGATGCACTTCCCAGCAGCATTCCTTACATACTTTATATCTGTGGTTTTTGGTCATACCTTTATGTCAACATGTGCCATTGTGAATTACTATATCGACTGTCACAATGTAACTGCAAGTTCTGAGCACTAGGTTGCTCTTTGAAATGAAATGCTATGGTCTCTTCTCCAGCTCTGTTGCTACCTTTTATAAAATATGTCAATTTAGGTGCTCCTCAAACCTTTCGACTTGCAAAACATGTCAACTTTCAATACAATCCTTCATGGGCCAAACACTCCAGGAAATTTCGCTTCCTTTTGTTGTACTTTACTGTTACCGAACACTGTTTTACAACCTTTGTTTAAATGAATTTTATTACCATGGTAACATGCCAGGCACTGGGGGGTATAGCTTCATTAGACAAAGATTGACTTTGTCCATGAGTTCAGAAGACAATTGAGTTCACCTCTGCTAGAGTTTGTATTTTGCATATTTCATCACCTCTCCTGCTCCCTGTGCTGTTTTGCAGTAAGGTACAACAGTATCATTTTTGCCCAAATTTAGGCCATGCGATCCTTCCTCAGTTGGTATATCTTTCATCTTAAACATCCTGATTCATTTTTGATGTACATCATTCAACACCTCATGAAATACAAAATTTTTGCGGTGCAACCAGAGATAGATACAATATGAATCTATTGCTTTATATTAGCGTTCAAGTGTATGTGGGTTCAAATCCCTACTCGAGATACCAGAGCACAAATCCAGGCTGAGACTAAGGGAGACTTCTCAATTGCAGGTGATACCTTCTGGATGAGATGTTAAACAGAAATTCTATTTACCCCCAGGACAGGTCTAAAACGTCTCACCATTTTGAGGGTGAGAAGTGTGCATTTCCTAGTAACTATGGCCAATATTTGTCCCTCAGTGTAAAGTAGATTATCCAGATGTTATCACATTATTATTTTAGGTGCTTACTGTGCTCAAATTGGTTGCAGAATTTCCTACATCATCATTATGACTATGCTTATGATCTACTCTTTGGGGAGAATTCAGGTTGCGAAAGCTACTATATAAATGCTTTCTTACTTTTAATACTAGTCAATTTCACCGATATACACTCACTGTTTATGAGCATGTATTTTGTTTTCTGTTATAGTAATAAACTTCTGAACTAGCTCAATTTCTTTTTTTTTCGCAGTGCAATTACATCTGCAACACCCCAAAGGGGCTTGGCTATGCAATAGACAAAAGTGAGGACTGCATATGCTGGAAACAGAGTCTAGATTAGAGTGGTGCTGGAAAAGCACAGCCGGTCAGGCAGCATCCGAGAAGCAGGAAAATCGACGTTTTGGTTCATCTCCTCGGATGCTGCCTGAGCTGCTGTACTTTTCCAGCACCACACTCTTAATCCCCATACAACTCCCTATGGCAAAACCTTGAGTCTCCTACTTCCCTCCCAATGAAGTAAAACTAACAAATCTAACAAAAACGTTGACAGTATGTCCCTTCCCTTCTTGACTCCGTCAATGTCACAGGAGTAGGAGCACAGAAGTGAACGATGTACACAGTGCAGAATGAGGCACAAGGCAGCTTTGGACAGGGAGTGACTCAATCTATCCAGGTCAGTCTGAAGTATGTGATTTCTTGCCTAATTCTCCAGGTTAAATAGATGAATTTGGGCTGGTACAAGCTGCTTGGAAATATAGGGGAGTATGACCTTCAACTTGAATCTGTGAAGGACATTTCAGGTGTAGCATTTCAGGTACAGTACCTGTGGATTGTGTGCTTTTTCTTTGCTGTTTATTACCTGCATTAACTTACAGCAAACAACGTTTATAAAACTGAGCGGGAAGAGTATTCCATAAAGAGGTTGAGCACATGATTCCTTCAAGATATACTTTGACCACAGCAGGTCTGGGAACTGCCTATTTTTATAGAACAGTTTCAAATTTGTTCATTAACTGCTTCAGTATTTGAGAGGGAGAAAGAGAGAATTTCATCATTATTACAGGAAGGTACTTAGGTTCTTTAAGTTAAATAACATCAGGCATGTTTAATGTCTGTATTTGTAAATCATTCGTTGAATTATGAGATAAAATTTAAATACTTGAGTCCCTAGTTCCCAAACTCTGCAAAATCTGCCCCATCTGTGCTATCTGGCATGAACACATTTGCTGTGAATACAGATATGTACATGAAGTCAGAAGATTGTCAGGGATAGATTCATAACAATAGCAAACATTTGCTGATGAGAGTTAAATACTCTTTTTGACTGCTACTAATGCGATTACTCATTAATCCCGAATCCACCCCTTTTCTCTGGGACTGCCACCCCTGGATGGAGCCCAACTCCAAGTCATGTTTGACAGTGAGTTTCTTGACTTAAGTGCCAAGGGTGTAATGGGTTAAGTCAATATGTAATATAGCTGACAGATTGCCAAAAGCAGTTTAAAGTGTCCTTGACCCTGGAGAGCACAGAACTTGTTTTGCCTGTCACTGAATTCCCAGGCTGGTGTAGACACTAAACTAGGAATACATGACTGGAAACCAGACAAGTGAGCAGTTCCAGGGTTTTCCTATTGTGGGCCAAAACAGTGCACAAATTGCAATGCATTGATAAAACTAACTAAACTTCGGTATAAAAATGCATTAAAAGTTGTGGAACCCTCACATAATAATATAAACCTCTGGATCTGTATGGCCTTTATTACAGATGCTGTTACCTTTTTGAATTCTCCACCTTCTCTGCCACCTTAGAAACAATTTTAAAAACCAGAAGGAAAAGATGCAAAGACCGAGGTGAACGGTGTCGCATGGAGAGAGCTACAGACTTGCATTCAGTGTTCAGGAATTAGAGCCCCAGTTAACTTCTCTGTTTATCTCAGTTGTGGTTTCACATAATGTTGAAGCAAAGGAAATGGAAGCCAACATTCTCATCAGCCATTACATTTTGTGTGCCCCCTGCCTTTTGGTATGGACCAGACCAAACCCCTTCAAAATATATTATGAAGATAGCTTAGAACCTAACTTTTTCTTATTTTTAAGGTGTTGTAAGGCATTACCTCCCAGGTACAATTCGTTGGTCAAACAACTTGACTTTAAGCAAAAGACATTTTATTTTTGAAAACCGAAAGAACTGTCGATGCTAGAAATCAGAAACAAGAACAGAAATTGCTGGAAAAACTCAATGAGTCCGACAGCATCTGTGAAGAGAAATCAGATTTGATGTTTCAGGTCCAGTGACCCTGCTTCAGAAATACTAACACCTTTTTTTTTAACACAGCAGTTATAATATCGAAAAAATAAAAATTAAAGAATAGGCTTAACCAAAACTCTATGAAATGCTTAACAAAATAATATGTTAGCCACTACTAATGAACTGTTCCAATATAGTGACATCTCATAAACATCCTTAGAAACAGCAAATTCAGGAAGGTAAATTGTCTCACAAATAATTCTAGCAGCAGGAAGGGAACCCAGCTTTTAGCTCTAACTGAGATAGCAGAAGGAACTTGCACATCCAGCTTCAAGATCCCAACACTACACTTCATTTCAGCCACTTTTTCCTGCCCCATTCACTGCTACATTCAATTTCAGCCTGTTTACTCCTGCCCACTGAACACCTCCATTTTTCTTTATCATTGCCGCAAAATTGCATCGGCAATTACATTCTCTCATCCTGTCACGTGTATAATATCAATACAAACATGTTATAAAACAACACAGTCCCAGGAATCATGGTACTTCCCTCTTTGCTGATGTTATGGGAAACTCCCCAAGGACCTTCGTGGGGCCATCTGTCTATGTCCAATGACATAGCCCAGGAACGTGACTTGGACTTTTGCAAACTCACTCTTAGCCAGGTTTATCACTGAGCCTGCCTCCCGAAGTCGATCGAACAACTGTTTATTCCATGTGTGATTAAAAATCACCAAAACATCATGTACACCACACAATTAGATAATCCCGAAATGACTTGATTGATTAGTCTTTGATGTGTGAGTGGCACATTTTTCAAACCAAATGGCATGACTTTAAACTGGTACAGTACATTCAGCGACATGAAAGCCAAACTTTTTTTTGGACTTTCAGATACAAGTACCTGCCGGTATTCTCTGAGTAAGCCCAACTTCGAAATACAAGTTGCTTATCTAACCTTCTCAATACAGTCTTCCAAACATGGAATAAGATGTGAATCAGACTTTATAACTGCATTGACTTTGTGATAGATCACACATAATCATTGGGTATCATCAGGCTTTGGCACCATTACTACGGGTGAGCGCCATTCGCTGCAGCTTACTTTGATTATCTTGTCCTTGAGCATGAGTTCAATTTATTTTTGAACCTGTGCCAACTTTAGAGGATTACATCTATAAGGACATTGCTTAATTGTTTCAGCATTTCATATATTGACCGCATGCATAATTAAATTAGTACTTCCCAACTTATTCCCACATATCTCCCAAGTGATTGTAATAATACATCTACATCATTTCAATCTTCCCCTGGAAGGTAATTTATTCCAGTTTTTAAAGTATTTCCTCATTGTCCAATTTAATT
Organism: Chiloscyllium plagiosum; assembly: GCF_004010195.1. Lineage (NCBI taxonomy): Eukaryota > Metazoa > Chordata > Chondrichthyes > Orectolobiformes > Hemiscylliidae > Chiloscyllium > Chiloscyllium plagiosum. Next base: position 14,422,391 of record NC_057737.1, on the reverse strand, counting down.
AGAGCAATGTTCAATTCAGAATCATCTGAACTTGGTTCTTCACTCTGTGCTATAACCAGTAACACAGTCTCCTTTGCTTTCCTACTCTAACAAAATACCTTTTGAGCATATTCACATGACACTCTGAGATTTCTTTCAATCTGACATTCTTATCAAATAATTCACCTCACTCAATTTCCTTTTGATTTGATAAGGGCCATTAAATCTCGCCTTTCAAGGTTCACCTACCAATGGCAGTAGCACTCACACTTTATCTCCACCAGCAAAATTATGAACATTTTGATTTCTTGTCTGTTTTCTGTTTCATCACATGCTGTCCTACTTTCAAATGTTGTCTAGCCAACTCACACACTCTATTTAAGCTCTCTCTAAAATTTGACACATAGTCTAATGAGTTCTCTGAATTCTGACTCACCAATTTCTCCTTAATTATTTTCAGTGGTCCTCTCATCCTATTCCCGAAAGCTAATTCAAATGGACTGAATTAAGTTGATTCCTCAAGTGCATCCCTAATTGCAAAAATGTCCCAATGGAATTCCTTTATACCAATCCTCTGGATAGTCTTGACCAAAAGACTTCAACATGGTCTTTAAAGTTTGATACCACCATTCTAATATTTCTTGCTATTCTGGATGGTACAGAGTGGATTTGAACTGTTTTATTCCTAAGCTCAATAATTTCCTTGAATAATGTTGATGAAATGTTGACCCTTGATTCAATTGTATTTTTGTGAGTAGTCCATATCCAGTAAACTAAATTGAGTAACTCTTCTACAATCCTTTTAGCCATGATACTGTGCAATGAAATGGCCTCAAGAAATCTAGTAAATCCATTTATTATGGTCGCAGGAGAATCGACCTTTCGGGCATGAGCCCTTCTTCATGCCTGAAACATCGATTCTCCTGCTCCTTGGATGCTGCCTGACCTGCTGCGCTTTCCCAGCAACACATTTTCAGCTCTGATCTCCAACATCTGCAGTCCTCACTTTCTCCATCCATTATGGTCAACAAATACTGGTCCTACATTTTTGTTTTTGGTAGGGGTCCTATGCAATCAGTTAAGACTGTTGTAAAAGGTTCCTCAAAAGCAGTAATGGGTATTAAGTTTGCTGGTTTATCAGTGCCTGAGGCTTTCCAATTATCTGACACGTATCCCGCAAAATTCAACCACATCCTTGTGCAGAGCATGCCAGTAAAAGTGTTTTGGTATTATGGCTTGAATTTCCTTACTCCCAAATGATCTCATACTGGTAACTCATATGCTACCCACAACACTTCCTTTTGATAACCCATTGGTAAAACACAATTTGATGAACTTCTGCCCATTTTTCATTCACTTGAATATGTGATGGTCTCCATTTCCTCATCAAGACTTAATTTTTAAGATAGTAACATACTAGGATACACTCAGATTCTTGTTCATGTGTGCTTTATTTTACAAGTGCTTTAGCTTTTCTTTGCTCTGTTGTAATTCAGCTAATTTCCTTGAAGTAAAAATATCCACTTTTTCTTCCATCTGTTCTTGTTTTTTTTTTCTCAACCATTTGATCAAACATTGTTTCTGTTAATTGAACTTCAACTTTCTTGTCTTTATTCTTTGATTTCTCCTTGTGATCTTGTTACAATATAGTCAGGAATAATCCCAGGATATACTTCCATTGCCTGATTTTCCACTGGCTTTTCAAGCACAGTAGGCATCACTCCCACCTGTGATCCAGCTGTATCATTACAAACTGTAAAGTATTTCTGTCACTGAGAATTTCCCTTACTCCTATGCCACTTCACTACTTTTCACTGGATTCTCGAACCTCCCTTTATATAGTGGCACACTGCTTTTCTCATCATGAATTCCACATTGAAAATAGATCAAACATATGACACTATCTTTTTCTGGCAATACACCTTCTGAATTATATACCTCCTCATCCCTCACCATGAAAGATTGACTTGCTCTTAAAATCTTAATTTCTTTACCTGCTCCTCCTGGCATATGTGAGCAAACCTTACCCAGGCAGGTCAATTATTTAAAGAGATCTGGCACTTTCTTCTCAACCAACTCCTGAACAAATTGCACATTCTATGGGGTAACCTTTTGAGAAAGGCAGTAGTGGGAGATGATGGAAGGCAGGCAAAAGAAAGGTGTTGAAACTGATGTGAGATCGGCCATGTTTATATTAAATGGCGGAGCAGGCTGGAGGGCCTGAATTGCCTACTATAGCTCCAACCCCTGCACAGACTGTGCATGCTTTTGCAGCTCTTTAGCTTCCACTGTGCTTTCCATTACCACTTCAACAAACCATTGGCTTATCCCATTTTCCCACATACACCTTCCCAATGCTTTTCCCAAACCACAAACACTGTTGACTTCATCTGGTCTACTTTATTACAGTGAAAACACCTAAGTTTTTTTTAACTTCTCTTTCCTCTTCATGGGTTTACTTTTTGCCTGTGGTAAACTACCTTTATTATCTTCAATCCTTTTCCCTTAACACCTGAGGAATTTTCTTCTCCCCAATTTCTATCTCTCACAGATTGAAATTGATGACAGAGGCCAAACATTGATTCATAAAGCAACTCATGATCACTTACCATTTCTGCTGGTAATCTTGCAGTTTTAACGCACTGCTCTTTCATGTGAGTTGTCTACTTCAGGAAGTGAATTCCTGCGCTCCTCCAAAATAATCATCTCTTTGATAGTGTCAGATGTTTGATCTATTTTCAATGCCGTTATCCACCTATCAAAATTTCTTTGATCCTTTCAAACTCTATGTACATTTGACCAGGTTCCCTCCTTAGACTCCTAGAAAATTGTCTGTAGTCTTCTGGTACTAACTCAGGGGCACTTAAGATGGATTTTTTCACCTCACCATACTCCCCAGATACCTCTGCTGATAGTGATGCAAATACTTCACTAACTCTATCTACCATCTTTGTTTAGATCAGAATGCCCACATGGTCACTGGTCATTTCATTTGTTTAGCCATTTTTTTGAATGAAATGAAAAAGTTTCTGCATTCTTCTCATTGAACTTAGGTTATGCTTGAACATATTTAAACAGATCCCCACCGGGATTCGGCTATGAAGGGATTGCTCTCTATCACTGTCCTTATCGCTACTCCTACCTTTCACTTCTACCTCTGACATTTTAAGTTTTTAGTTCCAATCCCTGAAATTCAAAAACTCTCTCTTTCTCCGTTTATTCTGCTATGACCTTCCTTTCATTTTCTTTTTCTTCTGCCATAGCTATTCTCTCTTTCTGCTTTGATTTCAATGGCATTTCCAGTAATTGCACCTGTCAGGCTATTGCTATAATTACCTCCCTTTTCTCATGGATAAAGGCACCCCAACTCCAGCTGCCAATTCCAAAAGGTTTGCCTCGCACACTTCCTGTAAAACTCCCAAAGTGACTTCTTCCTCCCCCAGAAAATTCTTAGTAACTGAAAAAGCTATTAGTTCACAAGGTACACTCTATTTAAAATCAACAGAATACAACACCCAAAATTAAAACAAAAACACCAATACTCACCACTTGCTGCCTTTGAGTGCAATAATCCTAACCCCAATCTGGAACTAGAGATTTTGATCCAGGGCAAGCACCCGATTTGATATGGACCAGACCAAATCCCCTCAAAATATATTGAGAAGGTAGCCCAGACCCTTTGAAAGGCAAGTGTGAGGCGTTATGTTCCAGATGCAATTTAATTTGTTAAACCATTTGACTTTAAGCAATAGACACTTTATTTTTACACTACAGTTAAAATACAAATGAAATAAAGGTAACAGAAAACTGGCTTAACTGTAAATCTATCAAAATAATATATATTTTGACTAATACTAATTACTTGTTCCAATATAGTAACATTCCATAAACATACCCTTGGCAAAGGCAAATTCAGTAAAATAGATTGTCTCACATGTAATTCTAGCAACAGGAAGAGAACCCTAGCTTTTAGCTATAACAGAGAGAGTAATAAGGTCTTCCACATCCAGCTCCAAGGTCCAGCAGCTGCCGAAAGCTAAATTTAAAAATACTGGCTCTGTGGGAGCTTGACCCCAAACATTCAGGCTGCTTCTATTGTTCCAACTTTAAAAAAACCCAATCAGAAGCTGTTTACTTTACTGGCTTTGAGCAGACAGTTCAACCTTTCTTCATTTAAAAAAAGGACAGAATGTAAAGCCAAAATATTGTCACAATTCCATCATAAAAACATAAGAATTAGGAGCTGGAGTAGGCAATTCAGCCCCTTGGGCCCACTCCTCCATTTAATGCAAACATAGCTGATCTCATATCAGCCTCAACTCTATTTATCTGCCCGCCTCCCATCATCTCCCTTGACTGCTTAGAGAGTTCACCTTTGTAGGCTAAAGAGAAATCATTTGTTTCATTTTTCTCCTCCACATCTTGTTACTTTTAGCACCAAGAGTCAAAGTAGGCTGCACAGTTGTATTTCTTCCACCAACACTCACACTTCTGTTTCAAGTGTAGGAACAAGACGATGATAGTAGCTGCCGGTGAAAAGCTGTTGGGAAGGCCAGTGAGAGACATCACTATACCTTGCTTCTTGATAGATGGTAAAACCATGACTCGTGAGATGTTTAACTCCATGAAGGACAAGGGACAACTACACCGGTCTTTTTCTCAAGAAGGAATAGTGTGAAAGAATCAATGCATTCAGATTGTGGGTATATTCTTGTTAAATGTGTTTACTGTGTGTAGAACCAGAATACTTTGTTCTACCCAACTGGTGAACAAAAGATTCCGACATAAAACATTTATCCCTAAATCATTACAATTTAACTTAGTCGTGGGATGAGGGCATTACTGGTTAGGCCAGCATTTATTGTCCATATCAGAGGGTTGTTAAGAGTCAACCACATTGCTGTGGGTCTGTAGGGCAGACTAGGTAAGGATGGCAGCTTCCTTCCCTGAAGGACATTAGTGAAGCAGATGGGTTCTTCCCAACAATCGACACCTGGTCATCATCAATGCCAGATTTTTATTTTATTTTATTAAATTCAAATTTCAACATCTGCCACAGCAGGATTTGAACCGAGGTCACAGAAGATTACCTATGGTCTCTGGATTAATGGTCCAGTGGTAATACCACTAAGGCCGTCAATTCTGCCAAAATAACCTCATCTTCCGCCTTGGGACTCTGCAACCACATAGGATCAATGTGGCTTTCACCAGTTTCCTCATTTCCTCTTGACCTGTCCACCTTCCTTCCACCCTTCTCTCCGACCTATCACCTTTTCCCACCACCTTCATCTACCTATCACATTCCCAACTACCTTCCCCTCAGCCCCAGCCCCCTCTCATTTATTTCTCAGCCCCCCTGGCCCACAAGCCTCATTCCTGATGAAGGGCTTAGGCCCGAAACATTGTCTCTCCTGCTCCTCAGGTGTTGCCTGACCTGATATGCTTTTCCAGCACCACGCTCTTGACTCTGATCTCCTGCATTAGGGAGAGTCTATTATAATTTGAAGTTTTAAACTGACCTGATATAGGCAGCAGGTCAGCATTGATCGAATGTTTATTGTGTGTTTCAGGAATCAGGGAAGTGATCCTAAAAACATGAGGGGGTTAATGAATATCCATAAACCAACAATACTCCCCGAGTGGGAAGATAAAGGCACTTTCAGTAGTGAATTACTAATGCTGCATACAGGGGAGGGTGGGGAGACTCAGAGGAGGTTGCGAGAGTGCAGGTTCGAGGAGAAAGGGTTTGATAAATGTGAGGCCAGTTTCAGCATTGAGCCAGTACCGCTCACGGAGCTCAGAGCCGGAGTCAAAGCCTGGGAAATTCATAGATAACAGGTGTCAGTGAAACTGATGAAGATAAATATGTTTTCGTGGCATTGGTTCCTCAGTTCTCTCAGGCACCCGTCAGTGTAATCATGACCTACTGTGTTCCCTGAGAGTTGCCGCATAACACTCCAATTCTTTATGCTCTCACAGAGAGTGTCATTCTGAATGTAAACAATGTCAGCTTTTGACACTGTGTCCAAATCGTGAGATCAATAGGGATTAGATTGCGAGGTACTCACAAATTACCTGGCAATAAGAGACACAATTTCACAATTTTACACTGCAAACACGAGGACATAAGAACAAGGACTAGAAGTAGGCCATTTGGCCCTTCAGATCTACTCCAGCCATTCAATAAGAATTGGGCTAATCTTCGACTTCAGCTGCACCTTTCTATATTATCTTCAAATCCCTGGATTCCGCAATCAGTCAAAAAATCTATTGATCTCCCATCTGAACTTACCCTGTGAGCGAGAATCCATACTAGGATTGGATAGTTATTATGCAATTTCTGCTGATGCTCTACAGTATATAGAGGAACTGCTATCCCACTGTAACATTTAGGGTATGTTATTTCTTTGCAAGAGTTTGTAAGGCATATTGTTAATGAATGAAATAAACAGCATCACAAAGTATGTGTAGCATATAACCAGGCCATTCAGCCCATATTAGTGTTGCTGGAACAGTATTCTCCCCCCATTCCTGTTTACCTCACTCTATCAGCACAAAGGAAATGCTATGGGAGGGGGGGTGGGGGGTGGGGAGGGGCGGGATGGTTTTCATGGGAAATGGATTATCCAACCCCACTCCCTCAATCTAAAGGTCAGTGAGCACCTTGATGCATGGGGAATCTGAATGGCCCATAGGGAGGGCCGTGGTCTGGTGAGCATGGGACTTCTGCCCCTCTGGGAAAGGTTGTCCTGCTCTAAAGAGTTCGGATCATTCGGGAGCTCCATGGGCTCAGCAATATCAGGAAAGACCATTGGCCAATGCTCAGAATACAACCAATCCCACTCAGAAAGAATATAGGTGTCACCAGAACCTCAGGTAAATCTGGGAATCTTGGAGAGGATTGGTAGGGGAGGCCACAGAGAGGAGGGGTGGATGGGTTAGGAAGACCCAGGAGAGGGGTGGCATGGTAGTGCTTGGTGGGAGAAAGTGGAGAGTGTAGCACCTTTAGCAAGAGGGTGCCTGTAATATGCTCAGGGGTCCCAATCGAGGAGGTGACCCCTCCTGCCAACAGCAGCCTTCGCTGTCAAAGGTGCACAATATGTGGGACAGGTCACAGGCTGGCAGGCAGGAAGTGGGGCTGACCACCTATTTTATTTCATGCTGCCTCCTCCTCACCCCCAAATACATGAGCGAGAGAGGAAAGCACAATACCCACCCCAAATCTTTCTATTCCTTTCTATCTTGCCTGTTTGACTACCTGTTCCATTGACGTATCTACATCTGAACTGCTCTCTGTGGTAGTAACCTCCACATTCTCATTGCTCCCTGGGGATAGAATTTGTCCTGAATTTTCTAATGGATTTATTACCCGCTGTCACATGACTATGGTCTCAAATTCTGATCTAATCTGCCATTAGAAACATCTTGACTATCTTTACCCTATTGAACCTTTCCATAATCTTCAAAACGTCCATCATTTCAGTCTTTGCGAAAGAAAAGGAGCCAGCCTATTCAGTCTTTCTGTGGAACCACTCAATCCTGATACTATTCCAGCAAACCTTTCTCATTCTCCATACAATAAGGTTTGCTGTTCCCTTATATTCCAACATAAATAGTGTCCTATTTGACAATAACATCTTCAGTTTATACTTGCTTTAACTGCAAGATGTGCTTGGTTGTTGTACTGGGATGTTGGTTAGCTCTGTAACAGGAGAGATAGAGAGAGGGGCCTGAGTGAGCTGGCGAATGGTAGTTCGCTCGTAGCAGCTAACATACGGGTGGATTTGGGCCTGTGGAGTTGGCCCAGTGGCCTCTATCCAAGTCGGTGGAATTGTTGACAGTGAGGAAGGATGTGGCAGGTTATAGCGGGATATAGATAAGCTGCAGAGCTGGGCAGAAAGGTGGCAAATGGAGTTCAATGTAGGTAAGTGTGAAATGATTCACTTTGGTAAGAGTAACAAGAAGATGGGGTACTGGGCTAATGGTCGGATACTTGGTAGTGTGGATGAGCAGAGGGATCTTGGTGTCCATGTACACAGATCTCTGAAAGTTGCCACCCAGGTAAATAGTGCTGTGAAGAAGGCATATGGCGTACTGGCTTTTATTGGTAGAGGAATTGAGTTCCGGAGTCCTGAGGTCATGTTGCAGTTGTATAAGACTCTGGTGCGGCCGCATCTGGAGTATTATGTGCAGTTTTGGTCGCCATACTATAGGAAGGATGTGGAGGCACTGGAACGGGTGCAGAGGAGGTTTACCAGGATGTTGCCTGGTATGGAAGGAAGATCGTATGAGGAAAGACTGAGACACTTGGGGCTGTTTTCATTAGAGAAAAGAAGGTTTAGGGGTGACTTGATAGAGGTGTACAAGATGATTAGGGGTTTAGATAGGGACGACAGTGAGAATCTTTTTCCTCGTATGGAGTCAGCTATTACAAGGGGCATAACTTTAAATTAAAGGGGGGATAGGTATAGGACAGATGTTAGGGGTAGATTCTTTACTCAGCGAGTCGTGAGTTCATGGAATGCCCTGCCAGTAGCAGTGGTGGACTCTCCCTCTTTATGGGCATTTAAACGGGCATTGGATAGGCATATGGAGGATAGTGGGCTAGTGTAGGTTAGGTGGGCTTGGATCGGCGCAACATCGAGAGCCAAAGGGCTTGTATTGCGCTGTATTTTTCTATGTTCTATGTCCTATGTTCTATCCAGTAAGTGAGACAGAACTAGACTATATACCAGACTCCGACCTTGAGGCCTCATTTCCACTGACATTCAGGTCAGATACAGGGATGAGCAAGGTGGGTGCAATGGAGGATCCGAAGTCAATCCCTTCTGAGGTGGAGGTAGTGACAGCCTGTCTCTCGAAGTACATTTGGAGAGGCCTTCACAACTTGAAAAAAGTGCATTCTGGGGTTGTTTCTGTTATTGTTGCTGCTTGTTCCTTCATTTCCCTGTCAGTGCTCAGAAGCCTTGGTGCTGAGTGATTTGAACAAGCCTCCCCCTTTTTTTTTGGAATGTGCACAATGTGTTGCCCGTGGATTGTGATTCTTTGGAGGAGGAGTCATGGCCGGATGCCAGGCTAGTCAGGCTGCACTGGAGGCAGGCTCTACCCTTACCCCATGGTTTAGCTAGCATACTGAGGCCTATATTTGCAGAGAAAAAGCAGCCCTGCTTTAGTGGGAGTTCCAGCTGCAAATGTTCCAAATCGCAGGGAAGGAGGGACAATACTGAGAGATCTGTGTGTGAGAATACTTGCAGTGAAGGCACATGTACACTGCTGGTTCACTGTGCCACCAAACTCCTCCAGCTCCATCTCTTTCCACGAAGGTCAGGTTGTAAGCTGATGAAGAGAAGGCCCTTGGAGTGACAGTAGAGCCATAATCCTGGTGGCTGCCTCATCCAGTCCCCCATCATCAGGGGAGGAGAAACAAACACTCGGCTGCATTTATATGGTGCCGTCAACATAATAAAATCTCCAGGGTGCTTTGCAGCAGCATTATCCAAAAATACTTTAGATCAAATGTTGAAATGGTCCAGCAGATGACCAAAAGCTTCAAGGGATTGGTTTTAAGGAGCATCTTGTTGGAGCGGGAAAGAGATAGAGGAGGTGGAGAGGTTGAGGAAGGGAATTCCAGAGCTGATAAAGAAAGGCAGATGAAGGTATGGCTGCCAATGATGAGGGAAAAGATATGATGTTCCAGTGATGACAAAGGATTTGAACAGAAGATTAAGAATGTTATATTTGAGGTGTTGCTGAATTAAAAGCCAATATAAGTCAGTGTGTATGGACTGATGGGGCTAATGAGCTTTGGTGAGAATTAGGACATGATCTTTGGATGAATTCAAACAGGGGTCTGAGCAGTCTCTTCACCAAAGACTTGGTTTTCCATTTTTCCATCTAATGTCCCAGCAAACTGGCCCATACCATCATTGTTCTCACCCAAACTGCCTTTGCAAAGCATTGACCTTACATTTAAATATTAGACTCACATGCCATTGCGCTGTAACCATTACGTAGTCAAATCCCCTTCATTTTATCCATCTCTCTTCATTAGCAACTCTTTGACAATTGTATATAGGCAACTCCCTGCTCTTCAGAGACTCAGCAAACAACAAATCCCGAGCGATCTGGGCTGGGAGCTCAATGACATTCTGTAAGTGAAGACCACCCCGAGAACTTGGCAAGTTCGGGAGGCCAATGTTTGGGAGGGTGTTCCTCATTAAGATGTGCTAATTCCATAGAGCACGTACAGCTCATGCTTGTTCATTTTCATTAAAAAAAAGGTAGCAAGACATTACTTTTTATCTGTGTTATATGAAGAATAATATAAACAGGAGTGGGTTGTGATATATCTCAAGATTGACAAGATGACGATGCTATCCGAGGATTGTTAGTGATAGATAACACAATCCTGGTTATATATATTTTACTTACTATCAGTGACCAGAGGCATTGTCAGCGAGTCAATTCTAAGGGTTAGTGTGCTTGTAGATAACAGCAATGTAAATGTTCCAATAACTAACATCTTATTTTTGGTGATAGGGACACAGTTCGAACTAAGAGGGCACATTTCAACTGGCCTCTATCTGCACGGTAACTTGCTGTAATTGGGAATATTTAGAATAAAAGGTTTCACAAAATGATTTATCCTCTGGCAGAGAGTAAATGGAAATGGTGCTGTAAAACAAATCCATAGGTCAGGACCCAGAGGTATATCAGGACCATACCTAATCGGGCCTACTTAGCACTGGCCGAGGGAGAGTTTTGGATTCAGTGGGAGGCTACATTGGAACGACGTGAGCATCACTCAGTAATTTAATGTGTGTCTATTTTCACAGACTGAAAAAAGTAACCCATCTTTTTCTTTATTTGAGTGACCAGTGGGTAGGACACACTGACAGCAAAACAACTTCCGAAAATCACCCCCATGTCCTGGTGTCAGGTATTTTATGTACACATCTTCATCGAAATTTATCACCTCAGGCAACTAAGTAGTACATTAAATTGTTGCAAGAGATTAGAACTCATAATGAGAAGGGTGGACCAATAATTGGAGGGTCTCTAAAGGTGAATAATCAATTAGCCCCAGGCCCAGCCCAGCACCCAGACGGTTAATACCAGCTTTGTTTTTCCTTTGGTTGTGAAAACGGAGCTCTTGCACCATTTTTGATTGCTTTGTTTACATCATGGTGATTCTTTTGCAAGTCTTTTGCACGTTTGCATTTTGACTGAACTGGACTATTCAAATTTTCAACCCGACAGAAGATGATACCAAACAAAAGCTGGGATTGACCAGCTGCAGCACATCTTTTACATATGCCCACTTTTAATTTTGTAGGTAAATCTCTCAGTGGCAACGAGGAAGTTAGCTCAGAAATTTCTAAAAACCGCCAGCCTACACAACCATCCCCACCTTGATCAGTGAAAACAATTAAATGGGGTCTGTTTTGATACATTAAAAATGAACACTTAGTGAGAGTCAATTGCAGCTGGTTTTGCCTTGGAAGGGCTCAAACCAGTCAGGGTGAATGCCAGGTGAACTCCAATCACTTTCGCATGCAGGGGTATGCCAAAGAAGCCCAGCGAGGATAAGTTTGGAATGAATTTTGTCGTTCTGCATGAGAACAACTTCAGTAACCCGATCCTCCATTCACTCCCTGTTCTTACTTACTGGCAGCCGGGGCAGTTCAACACTGGCATTGATTTTGATGCCACTCCACCATAATGCTGGTCAAGACACAGCCTTAGGAGTGGACATGCTTCATCAGCCTGGCTGAAGGCACTGGCTATTCTGCGCTGCCAGTCAGTCACCCAAAGATTTAGAACCAATCCCTTCTTACGTTCGTGTGAACACCCTTGCTCCCAAATTTTAGCAGAAATAATTCAGATTAAATCTTCCATCTGAGAGGAATTTTAGGAGCACATGGTGAGGGTTCTCTATGTCAATGCCTTGGAGGGTCATTCTAGGATGTCAAGAGCTATGGTGCTGGGAGAAAGTTTGTCCAGGGTTCCAGCTGCTGATCTCTACATTCTGCAGGAAAGCGCATGTGTGACCTCTACTGGAAACTGAGCGGCTTGACCTGGGGTGAGACTCAGGACCTACTTTGTCTGTATTTGCTCATAATCAAATTGTCTTGTCGATGGACACACTCCAGGGAAGAAAAAAGACCAATTAACTGGAAGGTGCCCATGGATCCACACCCCAAAGAGACACGCTTCCTCTACAAATGGAGAGAAGTCGGGCAAAACTATGACCCTTTCTTAACTGCTCTTGAAATATTTTATGCCTTGCATCAATTACAAATTAAACCAAAAATATCCTCATCCACACACCAATACAATTTTTTCTGGTGTTCAGAAGTGAAAGATAATTAGTCAATCCAATTAATCTTGTTGTACAATGCTGTGGGTACCAGGAGTGGCAGCCAGCCTTGAGTAATAAGGCTTTCAGTGTGAACTTTTGACCCCAGGAGCTCAGCCTGTGATCAGTCTGTTTGGTCTTGTTAAGCAAGCAGATACTGTGGTCTGAAGAATTTACCTGAACTTTATGGTTGAGGCAAATTTCTGCTCAGACATGTCTTATCAATTCCAGCCGGGGCCCATTAATTAAATGTACATCTTAGCAAACAGTGTTCACAAAGCACCGTTGGAATGGCCTCCTTAAAGGGACAATGTCTAGCTCAGTTTGGTTTGCAATGTTTTCCAAAAGATCTCTTGGGCTTGCTGGTAAAGGCAAAACCCCAGAGGGAGCTAATTCATTCTGTTTAAAGTTCTTCCTCCTGCCTCATGCAGTCCTTGGTTGAACATGTGGGTAATGAGTAACCTGCCCCATACCTATGTCAATGGCAATCTCGATAATAAAGTATTGGAGACGTGTCTAGCAACAAACCAAGGGATTTAGGCCTCAGATACCAACTCCCCCCACACCCCTCCCCGCGCCCCTCCCCCAACCCATGGAAGCATGAAGACCCTACGTTACAATTTGTTTTACAAAATTGATATTTCTCTTTGCTCAGCTAGGACCGGGAGTAAGTTGCATGGAGAAATCAATGGGTTTAATGTTTTTTGCGTGTGCTCTTTCTAGTTTCCATGTTCGCCTAAATTCTTATCCAATCTGAATGCAGTGAGCTGCTACTTTTAAATGAAAAGGGCTAACACTGGCACTAAAATAACTGAGGCAGCAAATGCAGACAGGCACAGTAATGGAACAAAGGGAATTAAACCCACAGGTGAGCAAGTCCTGCCCTACTGAGCTGCAGTAGCAACCTGTGAGTACATTGATGCATCACTCTATTGACCATCTGTTATGCAGCCCATCTGTCAGTCAATGATCTGATGGACCAATATCAACACACTCAGTGATGATGACCGTATCCACAGTCCCTTCTCTGGCAGCATTCAATTTACAGTGAAGTAACTGCATAAAGTCAATGGAGAGCCGCAGGTGTAAGTTAACTTTGAAAAGCTGCACCTGGGGAAAGGTCTGATGCTGTAGACTCAACAAAGGCACTGAGACCTATTATTGGTGGCTTGATGTTTATTATTGTCCCTCAGTTTGCTTACCCTATCAGTGCCAACACACTTCGGGAAAGAAAATAAACTTAATATATACAAAGTTCTTCCAAACTGTAGGCTGCTGTTACTCCTCATAAGTTGTGCTTCGAAAAGTACCTGGCAGGTATTACTCACAGGAGTATTTCAGGAATGATGAATCTGTTCAATATTCTGGCCAGATTACACTTTAAATACTGCTTTCAGTTTGATTAGATTGCCTACGGTGTGGAAACAGGCCCTTTGGCCCAACCAGTCCACACTGACCCTCTGAAGAGTAACCCACCAAGACCCATTTCCCTCTGACTAATGCACCACAGGCAATTTAGCATGACCAATTCACCTGACCTGCACATCTTTGGACAGTGGGAGGAAACCGGAGCACCCGGAGAATGTGCAAACGCCACACAGTCACCCGAGGCTGGAATCGAACCTGGGACACTGGTGCTGTGAGGCAGCAGTGCTAACCACTGATCCACCATATCTCCAGGAATGAAAGAAAGTTTCAAAGTCATTGCTGAGAAGAGACAAGAGAGAAGCTGATTCCAGTGTTAGGATCGGTGTTCCTCTGAACAGACCTAAGGTTTCTGCTTTTGGAAAGGGGGAAGTGTGAGAGGTGACCCTTTGAAAAATTTGAAGATTGTTAAGCAGAAAAGGAAATACTTAATTGGGCTTACAAATTAAACTGAACTGTGGGAGCAGAACTAAGGAAACATGGGTTCAAACTCACTTCTGGATTGATAATAGGATTTTTTACTTCATACAAAGACTGATCAGTGTGTGGAAAAAAAACTTCCATGTACATTAGTAGAGGGACGAATTTCAAAATCATTTCAGAAAAACATTAGGAGGGGTTTAGGACATCTCTGGATTGATGAATTAAAATGGACCAAATGGACTTGATCTTCATCAAGGCTCCTTCAACAGACCCTTCAAAACTCACAACCCTTATTTACTCCCTATAAGGACAAAAGCAACAAATATACAGAAACATCATACACCTGCAGGGTCCCTTCCAAATCAGACACCTCCTAACTTGGAAATCTATCACCAATTCTTCACTGTCATTGGATCAAAGCCCTGGAGCTTCCTTCCTAATAGCACTGTCAGTTTCCCTCCACCTTGCACCTTCTCTGAGACAATTAGGATTAACCAATGAATGTTGGCCTTGTCAGTGATGTCAAGATCTCATCAATGAATAAAATCTTGCAATCCTAGTGGTATGAAAGAATTCATTTAGTTACCATACACAGAGACTGCAATTTATATGAATGCCTTTGTTAGCATTTTCCATGGTGTGGTTTCCAGTTGTACATTACAGATCAATTCCACGGCTAACCGTGTTTGGTTTGAGCTGGAGCTTGCAGGGCGTCCTGCTCAGAGAAGTGACCACAGCCTGTGGACTTCTCTCCATTTGTATAAAAGGATGAGAAATGGAGATGGTGGCCATCATTTTCCAAAAGGGAATTCCCTGCGGGTATCACTATTCTTTTCACACTCAATCGGTTAATCAAACCTACAGCAAGAAAGGACATAAATGGTATCTTCCTGGGGATTACACTTTCTTAGCAATCTGAGCTACATATTGAATGAATTCATTTTCTTTTAACTGCGTGATCTCTTGCAAAACTGAGCAGCACAACAAATTGCTGTCTGTCATGGCAAATAATGAAACTAAGTAAACTCTTTGACAAAGTGGAGAGAGGGAAAGAAAAGCTGGGAGGTAGAATCTGAGGTGAGCTGCTGTCACAAGCTATAAGTGGTCAGGGTCTGGAGCTAATCACATAACCACCTGCTCAACAAGACATGTTGATAAGAACCTGAAAGACAGAGGGGACAATTACCTCAAAGAGAAAAGCTCCTAGTTGTAAAACCATCTAGGGTTAAAATTCAGCTGAGTGGTGGACCCAAACAGACAATATCACATCAACCATCTGATATACCCCTTATTGAATATTCCATCCTATTAAAGTTAGAGGAACTGAATGCTGGAGAAATGGATAACAGGAGGTCATTGGCACACCACCCATTTTGCACTTCCACTGAAGGTGAATATCTACTCATATAGAGTCATAGAGTCCTACAGCACGGATACTGACCCTTTGGCCCAAACTGGTCCATACTGGTCAAGATACAAGGATTAATACAAAGAATTACAATGAGATTGACCCTCAGTGCTCGTAAACAAACAATGGCCCTTAACAATGTGCTAAAGGAATGGCTCCTGTACATTCATTCTTTTTGCTATATTCACATATTGTTATCCACAAACCTCCATACTCAACTCTGTAAGCTCTCCCTTCAGTTCAGATAAAAGGTCCATTCATCCTGATTATTTCCAATTTTATAATGCAATAATCCAAGTTTGTAATTAGCCACTAACTTCATACTTTGTGTTCTGTACATGAGTTCTTTCAAATTATTTGATACAATTTTTTGGGGACACAAAATAACTCTGAAAAGTAGATTACACATGAGGTGAGGCAGAGCAACATAGTTATCGAGAATAGAATATTTAAAAAAGGCAAATAGTTGTGGGATAACAATGAAGATATGTTTCAGTACGTTTGCAGTAGAAAAAGACTGCTGAGGCTCATGGGTAAAGCGTCTGCCCCCAAAACAACTGTCAAAGCAGACCGAAGTCTCAAAACATGACCAAAGGAGAAAAGTAAAAATTTTACGAAGACCACAATAGCACATGATATATTCTAATCACCTTTACCATTCACTGCACATTTCCAAGGCAACATCACACTGGAGTTTCTTCCCATCCAACTACTAACAAATCGAAAGATAAACACTAGTTATGTGCACACTGTCACTCGCCCCGCTTCCAAGCTCTTTCTGTCACCATGACAACATGTGCATCATGGTAGCAACCGATCTTACAAAATCAGCAAACCAACAGTAATGTGCATTTATTGAGAGCTTTTTAACAAATAAAAGATCTTAAGTGTCTCGCAAGAGTGTCTTCAACCACATTTGACAGCAAGCCACACTTGAGGTCAAATGAGGCCAAATGAGGAGAAGTGTGGTCACCAAAAATGCTTTAACAGTACTTAACAGAGGAAGGAGAGAAAGGTGGAATGGTTAAAACAGGGAAAATTCACAGCCTCAGGCCTCAACAATGAAGGCTCAGTCGCCAATGGTGGAGCAGTGAAATTGAGGTCAGGATTGGAGAAGTGCAGAGTTCACTGAGTGCTGTTAGAATGGAGGAGGCTATAGACATAGAGAGTGGTGAGGGCACAGCAGTAATTAAAATCAAAAATGAGAATTTTAAGATCAAGGAGATGTTTAACTAGGAGATCACTACAAGTAAGGCCATGTAAGCTACAACAACTTTCATATGAAATCAAAAGTATCCATTACAAAGCCCAGTTATTAACATTCCACATCACACACACTGCACCTTATATCTTCCAAATGCCGATTGTTGTGAATGAAATACTATCTTTACATTCAGATGATGAAGAGAACCTTCTCTTGGTTTTGATACTACTTGACGTCCTCATTGAGATTACCACCTTGTAAAGCACCCTCATGTTTACCTTCTTGAAGCCTGATTCTCAGAGCCTGCTGCTAAAGTTTAAGTTAGTAAGTTGGCTGTACGTGGACTCCACCAATCGGCTGCCAGGCAATGAAAGTCAGATTTGTCATCGACTGCCAGGGATTTGGAGTCTTAAAGAAAATGGTGCAGTTGTCCTTCACTGCTTGTGTGAACTGCAAGGAAGGAGAAAGTGAGGACTACAGATGCTGGAGATCAGATTTGAAAACTGTAGCGCTGGAAAAGTACAGTAGGTCAGGCAGCATCTGAGGAACAGGAGAGTCCATATTTCAGGCATAAGCCCTTCATCAGGAAGGCTTATGCCCAAAACACCAATTCTCCTGTTCTTTAGAAGCTGCCTGACCAGCTGTGCTTTTCCAGTGCTACACTTTTCGACTGTGAACTACAAGGAATCCAACTATTCCCTTTTTTAATTCTTTTATGGCATGTGGGTGTCACTGGCAAGGCCAGCGTTTGTTTACCATCCCTAATTGCCCTTGAACTAGTGAGGCCATTTATCTGTGAGACATATTGCTGCGGGTCTGGAGTCACGTGTAAGCCAGGCTAGATAAGGGTAGCAGATTTTCCTCCCAAAAGGCCATGCATGACCCAGATGGTTTTTGCAACAACTGATAATAGTTTCACTGTTATCATTAATAAAAATAGTTTTATATTTTGAACTTATTCATTAAATTCAACTTTTACTGAGTGTAACAGTGAGCTTTGATCTCATGTTCCCAGAGATGGTGAGGATCTCCATAATTAGTCCAGTGACATTGCCACTGTGACACCATCTCCCGAATTTATTCATAAGATTCTGTTAAAGTGCCAGCCTCCCTTTGTACAGAGCTTCATCACTGTCTGGTAACCTGAGCCAGGACCCCTGACCAGATTCCTGTGTAAATGGCCACTGGAAAATGCAGGAGAAGCTGTAATTTTTCCATCTTTGCATTAAAGTTGTGGTGGGGCAATGGTGTATCTGTATGTTTGTTCACAATTAAGGCTGGGTTCTGGGGCTGACTGCATGACAAGTGTCAACAACACGGGCATATGTGCCTCTTGCTTCTGAACATTGTGCACTTCAACTTCCTGAATGCTCACTTTCTCTTTTGCGTCTCTCTTTTTCTACATTGGATGCAACTCTAAAAGCACCCAAGCAGCCATTCCTCATATTTAAGGCTACACATTGAAGTGATTTAATGTCCACATTTACAATACAATTCTAGAACAAAACAAAAACAAACAATATTCCATAATTAGAGGGCATAGTCTGAGAATTAGGGCCAGACCGTTCAGGAGAGATGTTAGGAAGCACTTCTACACACAAAGGGTGGGAGATATTTGGAACTCACTTCCACAAATGGCAGTGGAGGCTGGATCAGTTTTTAAATTTAGATCAGAGATAGATTTTTTTTGTTAAGCATAAGTATTAAGGGATACGGGTCAAAGGCAGGTATGTGGAGTTGGGCCACAGGTCAGTCATGATCCCATTGAATAGCAGAACAGGCTTAAGGGGCTGAATGGGAGAAAGTGAGGACTGCAGATGCTAGAGATCAGAGTCGAGAGTGTGGTGCTGGAAAGGCACAGCAGGTCAGGTAGCATCCAAAGGGCAGGAGAATCAATGTTTCGGGCATAAGCCCTTCATCAGGATTGGGCTACCCCTGTTCCTATGTTTCTATGTACTGCAATTCAGCATGTGTCATTAGACCTTTTTTTCTCCACTGACACTTGAAACCTGCTGTAGAGTCCCTAACCAAGCCAGTCGCCACATGATAGACAACGAAAGCTGGACAATCCAATCCATGCTTTGCTTCATAGTGGCTCATTGCCACTCACCACCAATACAGTGAAACTAAAATGGTGCTAGTAAAATGCAGAGGTTAGGATGAAAGAGCAGTATAGAGAACAGATCACTCTAGATGCCCAATTTAAAGAAATGTATAAAGGAAAGCCAGCAGAGGAAGACAGGAAGGGAATTCAATTGCCTTGACATTATGGGACACAATGTTGGATTTCATGATATGGCCCCACGGCCGCATACCAGAGCTAAATGATTTGGAGCCCTTCTGCAAGCAGCATTGTGAAGGTACAAAGTGTACACACCAACAAAGAAACTCATCACTTTCCAGTGCACCTGCAGCAGAATGTGTGCCCCAATGTCTACAGGAGTTATACCAGTTCTCTAGCATAATCCATTGGAATGTCCATCCAAAATCCATTGGAATTACACTGCGCTGCACTGCATAGCTCCAGCATAAAGTCCAACTAAAGATCCATTGGACCTCAGTTATTTTTTCTAGAACTATATCTGTGGGAAAACAGTTCTGAATTAAACAGAAGTGGGAGGGACTTTGAGAGTTGCTTGGTTGGTTTGCATGCTGGAAGATCGAAGCACCACTTAAGGAGCAATCCAGGGAAACTGTGATTGTTTAATGAAAGCTTTATGACCGTGAAACAACACATGACAATCAGTCTCTATTATCTCTTTAACCTGAAGATTTGTAACTCCTGTCATATTTTATTTGTCTGTCCCAAGAGGCAATTTGATTTGTGTCTCTATTCTATTTACAATTACCTAGATCTGTTGGAATGAGACTTATTTCTATTCATATAATGGATGTAGGCCTATATTTATTGCCTGCCCCTAATGACCGTTGAGAAGATAATGGTGAAATGCCTTCTTAAACTGCTGCGATTCTTATGGTACATCTACAGTATGGTGAGGGAGGGAGTTACAGAATTTTAACTTCGCAACAATGCATCAACAGCAATACATTGGATGTTGTGATGTGGAAGTGTTGGTGTTCCCACACTTCTGGTGTCCTGCCCTTCTAGGTGGTAGATGTCACAGGCTTGGGAGGTCATGGAAATCTTGGCAAGTTGCTATGATGCATCTCCACACAGCAACCATGGTGCACTGGTAGTGGAGGGAGTGAATGATGGAAGAGATGGATGTGTTGCCAATATAGCAGGCTGCTTTGCCCAAGGGTAGTGTTGAGTACCGATGTCATTGCACACATTCAAGCAGATGGCAATATTCCATCACACTCCTTATCTGTTCTGTGATGATGGGCATACTTTAGAGGGTCACCTGGTGAGTTACTCATTGCAAAACACCCAGCTTCAGACCTATTCTTGAAACCAGGGCATAATGTGACTGGTCCAGTTAAACTCCCCATCAGCTGCTACCCCAGGCTATTGACGAGGGGCACTCTGATTTCCAATACCATCAAATACCAAGGCAAGGTGGTTACAGAGAATTACACAGTGGCACTGAGAAAGATCTTTCCAAATCTCCCGTCAACAACAGCGTATATTTACATAGCACCTTTAATGTGATAAACTGACCCATGATGCGTTATAAAAACATATCACTCCTAGGTATGTAAAGAGATATTGGATTAGATGATCAAAATCATTGGCAAAGATGTTGGTTTTACGAATTGTCTTAAAGAGAGAAAGTGAGGTAGAGAGGTGTAGGGAGGAAATTCTAAAATTTTGGACCTGGGCAGCTGAAGACAGCAATTAAAATCAGGGACGGAGGAGAAGCTGGATTTAATGCAGCACAGCTATCCCCAGGAGGTGTGGGACTGGAGGAGATTGCAGAGACAGGGAGGGCTGAGGATTTGTAACCGATGATGAAAATTTTAAAAATTAAGATACTGCCTGGTTAAGCACAATGAGGGTCAAAGAGCACAAAAATATCAAATTCAAATAGCATGAACCATTAATTAAGAGATACGAACACAATTAGTGAATTTCCTTTTACGAGTTGTGTGTAAGTTTATAGCCGCAGGTAGGAACTCCCTGCCTTTAGGTAACAATGCTAGTTTGGTTAAATCATAGTTTCCACATGAGGATGTAGAGCAAAAACAAGTGTGGCAATTTCTGTCTACTGCATGTCACAAAGAAATGAAGATGTGGGCAGCCAAACAAAATCATACGTTCACCCAATAAGTTCAATTCCCCAGCTTTGAAATATAAACTTTCAGACCACCTTATCTCCCCTTCCTCCTAAGCCTTCGCAACCTCATTAATGCCTTGTACTTTGGCCCTTCCCCAAGGCTCTCATTTTAAACAAGGAGTGTTTTTTCTCACAAGCAACCAGCCAGAATCTTTTCTCGACATGCGAGCACCACCTGATCGCTCATCCAACCCTGAAAAGATCCAAAGATACCGGGTCCTCTCCTTAATTTCCTTCTTAAAGAAAAGTCTCACTTAACTCCCATTTCCCAATCCTAACAGCACCACTCATCGAAATGTTCGCCTGGCATTTCCATTCTCCAGCTGCCCATTTCCAGCACCTTTTGTTCTGCACAGAACCTTTGACCATTGAACCTTTCTCTGCTGCAACACACTGTGAAAAGTTTCACTGTGTACCTTGTAAACTTATGCAAAAATTTGTTTTAAGTGTGAAAGATGAAAGTGCGCTCCCTCACCTGCTCTCTGTATGTTGAGAAAATTGTTGGCACTGGGTAGAGTGGAGTTTGAGGCTAGGCACAGTCTGAATTGAATACTAGAACTGAGACCATTCACAGTCTACAGTCGCCACTGGACAGACCAGTACAGTATAACTACACTTTAAAAGGAGCTTAATAATACTGTACTTAGTGAAACAAAGCAACTCTCTTACCAAAAATTTCCACCAGGCAGCTCATGTGGGAGTTAGTTTTCCCTAAACCTACTTCTAGTTGCAAGGAATCTTGAGGATCTGAAGGATTATAATTCAAGTGAACAATTGTTGGACCTGTCATGTACAGTTTATTCGTTTTAAAGAAAGATTGGTTTCGTGTTGAGTCAGAGAAGTGACAATCCAACAAAATGCTCTGTACCTATGTGCCCTGGGAAAGGTTAGAAAGATTAGAGTTCATTGACTCACTCATGCACTCCCCTGTCCCCGCATTATTCATTTCCTGAGCTCATTTCCTCCTTTCTCGAGACCTAATCAATATCAGCACCAGTCCCCAGAAAACTCGCAAATTCTCGCCTCCGACACGCCTGACCTTTTGAGACCCCAATCCCAATTCACAGACTGCATTAAGAAAGGACCATCATTCCTGGTGGGTAAAGAGGACCGCAGAATGGGCTGTCATTGCATCCCATAGACTGCACAGCTCCTGCTGACTGAGTCTGGAGCTGGAAACATAAAGGGGGCAGCCTGTAACCACCTTGCAGAGTAAAGATAAATTAACATGTATACCATTCCACAAATGCAGTCCCCTCATATAAAAAAACAAAGGATGTCACGCAGTGACTGAGTACACACTGGCAGGAGAGGAGAGATCAAAGGGGAACATGGCTCATTCAAAGCACTTGCTTAATTTTCAATTAAGCATGCATAATGGACACAATGCCATGACAACACTGACTGCATGCTGTTGCATTATTTTAGCCTGAGTGTGACACTGAAAACAGCTGATCTTGCTGACAATGTGCTTGTAGGATGTCTTGTAGCTGAGTGGCCTATGACACTAAGGCTGCTAGTCAGGATCAGCAGAATGAACTCCTCCCAACAAACCAACCCCCACCCCACCCTGTCCAAGTGCCACCCCCCACCTCTACCCGCCCGCCTCTACATACTTGGGACGGCGACCTCAGGGTGACCTCCCCATGACCCCACTGCCCGCCAGGTTCCCTTTGTTTGGATCAGGGGATTGCTAACTTTAGTGTGTAGATTGCAGGTACAAGAACAATGTGGATTGTTTTCCGATCTCGTCAGAATCACAATGACATTTCTGCTATCACTCACCAAACCTTTGTTGCTCCGTTTTTACACTACTTTTATTCTACACTGTTCTTTTTAATTCTATTTCTTTCTTTATTGATTTCATTTTGCAACTTGTTTCCCTGGCAACCCTGGCCTCTAACTCTCTCCCGCCTTCTTCTCCAGACAGTACTCACACACACAATGGTACAGGATGGTGACCAAGAGTGGTCTTTCAGCACTCTGTCCTAATGGCCATTCTTAAGTACTAAGTTCAGGGTCTAGCGTGCCCTACAATCAGGTTACTCAGTCCCATGCACCATGATTAGATTACATGTTGCCTGCTTACACTCTTACTTGGGGCAGCATGGTGGCTCAGTGGTTAGCACTGCTGCCTCACAGCGCCAGGAACTCGGTTTGATTCCAGCCTCGGGTGACTGTCTGTGTGGAGTTTGCACATTCTCCTCGTGTCTGCGTGGGTTTCCTCTGGGTGCTTCGGTTTCCTCCCACAATCCAAAGATGTGCAGGTTAGGGTGAATTGGCCATGCTAAATTGCCCATAGGGTTCAGGGCTGTGTAGGTTAGGTGCATTAGTCAGGGGCAAATGTAGGGGAATGGGTCTGGGTGGGTTATCCTTCAGAGGGTCGGTGTGGACTTATTGGGCCAAAGAGCCTGTTTCCACACTGTAAGGGATTCTAAGTCTCTCTATCTATCGGACCTTGCTCTATTCCCTCACTACTAATTCCTACTCTTGCTCTGTGCATTGGTTCAATCCATCAGCTCCGAACACATCAGTCCCACTTATAACTCAGCTGGCATGCAGGAAGTTCAGGAGGAAGGAACAAGAGGTTAAAACAGTAGACAGGCAGAACCCATTGTGTTCTTGTCCCCACCAATCCCACATTACTTTAATTACCAGGATTCTGGCAGCGTAGAGACTGCCTATTGCAGACTGGCAGGGGCCCAATTCATTGGTGCTGCAATCTGAAGGACAAATCACAGAGGTCTGGCACAGTGTCACAGATACCAGCCACAGGATGGCACTGTGACAGGACGGTGCTTTAAACTTTTGGAGCATCCATCGGTGGCATTTGGAAGGAAGTGAGAGTTCATGAAAGAGTTAATTTGAAGAAGCTAAACTTAGTCTCTTTGGAGCAAAGAATATTGAGGCAAAACTTGATAGAGGTGCACAAGATTATGGCAACTTGAGATAAGATAGACAAAGGAATGCCGTTCCTATTAGCTGGTGGAGTAAGGAGGGAGGGAAGTACATTAAGGTTCTGGACAATACAGTTGGGGAGGAAGGGAGCAATATTTTAGTTTTATGCAGCAAGTAATGGCCTGTAGCCCACTTGAAAGTCATAGTGTCACAGAGTCATAGAAATGTATAGCACGGAAACAGACCCTTCACTCCAACTCATCCATTTGCCAGGACTTGGCCCATATCCCTCTAGACCTTTCCTATTCATATGCCATCAAGATGCCAGTAAATGCTGTAATTGTACCAGCTTCCATCACTTCCTCTGGTAGCACATCCCATATACGTGCCACCCTCTGTGTGAAAAAGTTGCCCCTTAGGTTCTTTTTAAATCTTTCCCCTTTCACCTGGAATCTATGCCCTCTAGTTCTAGACTCCACCACCTCAGGGAAAATACCTTGTCTATTCATCCTATCCATGCCCCTCATGATTTTATAAAGCTCTATAAGGTTATAATTGGTGGACAGGATGGGTGATGAATGATTTAAAAAGCAAATGAGATAGGTACTTCGAGTGAAATAAGCTTGCAGGTCTACAGGGATAGAGCAGGAGAATGGAAATTTATGGGTTGGTCGGCAGAGAGCTGGCATGGATTTGATAGGCCAAGTGTCCTCCTTCTTTGCTGAGATGAAGGTTTGACTCAGCTAGCCCTCTCAAAGTGTCTTCAACTACCCAGTCACAATTATGGGTCCTTCTTCTCTAACTGACAAATCACATACTTCCATGCACCATTTTTATTTTAGGCTGGGATTTATTCCCGAGAAGTCTTTGGCAATGTCCCACCCCAATTTCCACCAATCAGATTTTACATCATTCCCACTGACTAAGGGGGGGGAGCATTAAAATGAGACCAAAAAGGCCAGAATAACCCAGGCCTTGAGCTGACCAGTCCGTGGAGGATTTACAACTGCCCATTCATAAGAAACCCATTCTCATCACACGGGGTCCCCCACACTCCACCTGAACCAAGCACACCACAGGTTCAAATCAAGACTCTTGGTTTTTACCATGTTTAAAACACTGAGCAAGGGAAAACGTCTCACGTTATTTGTGGGATCATGCTGTGTACAATCCAGCTCCTGCATTTTTACAGTACAACAGTGACCACACCTTAAAGGTGCATCATTAGCCATACAGCAGTTTGGATTACTCGGAGATTGTGTGAGATATGATAAAACTGTATGTCTCCCCCTTAATGCACAAATTGCATGATTCTCAGATTGAGGAATGGAATGGGATAATGTTAGGATCCAGTATCCAATAGTTTGATCCAACATTGGAATAAAGCTTGGGGCCAGAATTACATTGGAAGTTTTGAACTGAATCTACCTTTTACCCTCAATGGTATCTGCAGTGTCAATGGGATGTGGTCATGTGGGTTGTACATGGTGGTAATGTCACTGGACTGGTAATCCAGATCTCAAGGCCATAACTCTCAGGGCATGGGTTCAAATCTCAGCACAGTGGTGGATTTCATTTGAATTCAATTAATACATCTAGAATATAAGGTACACCTGAGGAATGGTGACCAGAGTCAAAAAGTGTGGCACTTCAAAAGCACAGCAAGTCAGGCAGCATCCAAGGAGTAGGTGAGTTGACGTTTCGGGCATAAGCCCTTCATCAGGCAGGTGACCATGGCAGCTATCATTGATTGTTGTATTTAAAATATACTGGTCCAGTAATGCTCTTTAGTGAAGGAGGTCCACCATCCTTACCCAGCCTACATGTGACTTCAGATCCACAACTGCCCTCTGAAATGGCTGAGCAGGTGACTCAGGTTAAGAAGGATTAGGGTTTGTTAACCAATATTAGGCTTTGTGGTGGTGTCCATGTACCATGAAAAAATGAAAAATAATAAGTTGTCCTGACTTTGCAATGTTTATTTCCTCTTAACATAGTGGAATCCCATTGAAGAATTAGTGATGTAGTACTATGTTAAAGGATGCCTCATTAATGCTCTTTGTGTCATAGATAAACAGGTATATTACCCTCCCTGCGCGATGTGCAATCTTTGTCACCAATTGTGCTGCCACTTGTATTGCTATGCAGTGCTTCCAACAAAAATAAACAAAATTCCTCAAAGCAAGTGAATGCAGAGACATGGTGACCCGTCATTTAATTCTCAAATTTCAACTCTATAAATGCCTAACCTCCACTACCCATTTCTCTTCCCTAGCATTCCTTTTAATACCAGTAGCATTAACAAAAATACAATGGGCCACGTAAAAATATTAAAGGTCCAGCACATGCGCCGATGCAAGTAGATCCCAGGAAAAGCACTTACAACTAACTGAAACATAAATATTATTTGACTGTGGCAAACCACAATGCAGTACGTTAATGTGCACCAAATGCTCAGGCTCACCAATATTAAATTTACAGCTCCATTCTGCAGACCCCTTCATAATAAGGAGCTTGGGGGGAGGGGGCACTAATTGATAGAGAATGGGCTTTCCTGTTCCCTCCTCATTCTGTACACCTTTTGAAAGTTCAAAGGTGACCCCCATGGCATGGGATCTTGAGGTGCCTTTTGGGACCATAATTTTTAAACCACACTCTGGTTCTCTGATGAAGAGCTTTTGCCTGAAACGTCGATTCTCCTGCTCCTCGGACGCTGCCTGACTTGCTGTGCCTTTCCAGCACCACACTCTCGACTCTGATCTCCAGCATCTGCAGTCCTCACTTTCGCCTCATGAACCTGAGAAAGACCAACCTACATCCTTGGAACTTTATTCCATGTACTTGTTCAGCTTGTGATCTCATTGATTAATTCAGAATGGGCATCAGTCTCCATTATACTTCTTGTTAGCAAAAAATAATGGAAACCATACAGTAACCAAACAAGGCAATAGATATTTACAAATCTTTCTTTGATTAAAAAGTATAATTCCAGCAAGGAAATGTTGATGTATTGAGCAATCTGGACAAGTGTGATTTAACAGAACAACGTTCCTTCCTGTGCCCACAATCAAACCTCACGCTTTGAAACTAGTATGTCCCACCATTTAAGAACAGCACAGGTTAAAAGAGTAGCCAAACCAATTAATCCAGCTAACTCCCTAGGGATAAGTTTCATGTAGCTCTCCAAATGGGAATCCCTTTGTATTGCGGAAAACATCGGTTTTACACTTCAGCCAATGCTACTTTCATGTGATGTCGAAATTAGTTGGGTTGTGAAACTTCATTTTGCATCAGTGCCTTAAGCTCAAATTGCAGTTGTATGATAAATCACACCACTCCATTCCCAACCTCAGTTGCACCTTTGCAACACATTGGACGTTTAAATGGTACACTGGCATAAAAGAATGGCCAACAGCTTACCGTGCTTACTTGAGGGGGATGAGTTCGGCTGTGGGTGATGTGGAGAACTGTGAGACAGCAATGGGTTGATGCTGTGTGACTGAACGTTGTATGCATCCATGGCAAGTTTCTGACGGAAAGCTTCCTCCTTCCTTCGATTAGCAAACCAGTTATACACTCTGACTTCTGTAACCAGATTTGATCCCAGTCCATGTGCTTTAGAAGGCGAGACCCCACGTTGTATGCATTCAGCTCTGAGGTGAGAAATGATAGGAATGTTTTAATATTTCATCTGAGTGCTGTTACCATTAAAGTGAATTGCTTAGTTTAATTGCACATGCCTATTTTCATTCATATGAAAATAAATTTAAATACAAGAATAAACAATTTCACTTGGCATACACATGGACTAAGGCACCCTGCCTCTATTCCTGTTGAAGGGCTTTTGCCCGAAACGTCGATTTTCCTGCTCCTCGGATGCTGCCTGACCTGCTGTGCTTTTCCAGCACCTTTCTAACCTAGACTCTGGTTTCCAGCATCTGCAGTCATTGTTTTTACCCATAAACATGGACTATCACTTGGTCTCTTCTGGCGCGATGATATGTCCCTATCTCAGAGCCAGGGGCTTGGTTTCAAGGCATCTGCTCCAGAAGTGTGTACTTCCAATTCTGACAGATTATTTCAAAGTGCAGCATAAATCTTTTGATAAGGGAAATAAGAGTTTTTCAAAGGAATTCAATAACGAGGACCAAATTCAGCATTGAGATTTCTTTCAAATCTCATGTATGAAACTTAGTTGAAGAAAGATGTTGAAATTTAAAATCCTTTTGCTTTCCTCTGCCTTGTTTTAAAGTCTCTGGCCAAGATTTTCTGCTTTTGAATTCCATGGATTTCTCATCAATTAAAGTAACAAGTGGACAATTGAATGTTGGTGAATACAGAAGGAGCAAGCCTTGTTCAACATGATGCAGAATGGCATCTTTGGTGGGACTGGCTGAGATAAGTCACTGAACCTAGTGGCATTGCATGAGGAAAATTATAGAATCCCGACACTGTGAAAACAGATCATCTGGCCCATTGAGTCCACACTGACCCTCCAAACAGCATCCCTCCCAGACCCATCCTCCTACCCTGTCTCTGCATTTCCTATGGCTAATCCACCTAGCCTCCACATCCCTGGACCTACAGGCAACTTAGCATGGCCAGTCCACCTAACCTGTACATCTTTGGACTATGGGAAGAAAACAAAGCACCCGGAGGAAACCTACACAGATACAGGGAGAACGTGCAAACTTCACACAGTCACCCAAGGCTGGAATCGGAACAAGGTCCCTGGAGCTGTGAGGCAGCACTGAGCTACTGTGCTGCCAGAAGATGCATTAATTTTAAATAGTTTCATCTCAAAAGAAAGCATTCTGGAGGAATGGAAGAGTGAAATTTGGCCTTTTATATTTTCATAAATTGAAATAAACCTTCGAGGGAGATTTATCACAAGTCACTTGCCATAATACTCCTTGAAAACTTTCTGTCCCTGTCCTCCCTGCACAGAAGGTTCTCATAAGGAGTCGGTGGCCTATTAGAAACCCAGAGGCCCAGGTTAAAGTGATATGATATGGCTTCAAATCCCACCAAACAACTAGTGCAATTTAATTTCAATTAATTACAAAGGAACTAGCATCAGTTGTTAAAAGAAATGGCAAGGGAAGGAAATCAGTCTCCAGACTTGTTATGGCTTACATGTGCCTCCAGACCTGCAGCAAAGGAGTTAACTCTTAACTTTCCTCTATGACCGAGCAAAGCAATCAATTTCAGGGCAATTAGGGATGGGCAATAAATACCAGTGATGTTCCATTACATTAAAAAAATAAGAAAATCTTGGAAATTATATTTTCCTGTGTAATACTAGATTGATTTACCAGACAGAAATTACAATCCTTCAGACAAATACATCATGCTGGGTCTGTCAGAAACATAAATGAATAAATAGCAAAACCTATTCCTCCATGGGTACAATACACCTGAAGTTATCATTCTGAATAACAGTGCTGATGACAACCGAATTTCCTCACCCTGTTGCTCAATACTATCTCTAAATATATCACTGGTTACTCACTGGTTACCCTAAAACTTTTCCATCCCCGTCAAAATAAATGACATAGAAACACACAAAGACTTAAAATCTCATGATAAGGCTGCATCACCTTGAGTAGAAACACCACCAATGACGCATACCCAATTAGTTGTCCTAACGCTGACCTCCTCAACTGTTCTTCGCATTGATTCTATTTTGCGACAGAGGGAGATCATCACTGACTACATTCTCTTCAAAGATTGCTGAGGTACCGAAAGAAGAATATCCGGCTAGAATCAAAGATTGTCTGTAACAATCACTGTGGCATGACAACACCATGTTTGCAATCCCATGGTCCAAATATGAAGAAGACAAGAAAGTGACAGCAGCACAGAAGCCGGCATTACCAGGCAAAACATTAGTTCTGTAAAGATTGCAATGAGTCTTTAAAATAGACTGTACTGGTTTGTGTTAGCATGTAACACCCCTCCAGCACCAATAATTTCCTACCCTAACATATTTTCTCCCCGCTCTTCTCCTGATTTTGAGGCTAGATACAGTTCATGGGGTTCACAGCCTTTTGAAAACACACATGGGTCTGCTCAGGCAAGAGTCCCTGGATGAGGAGTGGAAACTCAGGCTGATTTGTTCCCTTTCCCTCTCCCGGCCTGCTGAATCCAATGGTGGAAACCCCTACTGCAATCATGGTTATGATCATTTGAGTTAACACTGGTCAGGGCTTTAATCTGAATCCAGTCACACACTTGTAAACTGTGATACCAAGGAGAACTGATATTTGTGAATGACCGGGTTATCAACACTTACCTGTTGCACTCCTCCACCAGTGCCTCCCGCTCCTCCTTGCTGGGGTTCTTCTGTCTCTCATAAGCCTGGTACAATATTTGCTGAGATGCTGGTCCCCATTTAAACCTGTTGCGACGCATCTTCTTGTTAGCAGGCTCAGTGCCCACCTCCGAGCCCTGCCCCTGGTCTTGCTGATTGAACTCTGGAAAGAGAAACAGCAGCTGATCTGGCCTGCTTTTGTCTGTCATATTGTTTCCAGTATTCTGGATAGTCTGGTTGAATTCTGAAAGAGAAAGGGTAGATTTGACCCAGCCTATACACAACAGGAGAAATGGATTCATTTATTCTTCAAAAAAAAAATTCACAACAAGATGTCAATACAGTCACCATCAAATCTCATCAACAGAAGTATGGATTGCAAACTTGAAGTGGAAATACAGCACAGGCTTCTGTTGCTCTCTGCAGCTGGTGGCTTGTTATTGAATGTCATACTGGTACAGTGTCTCAAAGCTGGCAACCCCTAGGATAAGATTCATGATAGATTTCAGATCTTATGGGCTTCGGGGTCATGTTGTACATACCAGGCATGTTGAGTGTTGAGGATATGTTTTCCAATTAATGATTGCTATGGGCAATTTGGAAAGAAATAGACGTGATGCTGCAAGAGAAATCAGGACATTCTTTAAAGCAGCTGCAGATCCATTGGTGGTACTTTGCTGGAAAAGCTCCATTTTATAAGCCGCTAAGAGTTGGTGGTGGAATGGGAGCAGCTCCATGGATTTCCAGCTCAGTTACACCAATGATATTGGTGAGGAGGGCAAATCAGATAATGTCACCTCCCAAAAATGTCTGCTTTTCAGACATCGCTGGTTTGAGGATTTGAGAAACTGTCAGCAAATATTAACTCAGTGTAAAACAATGTGACGTGGGATAATTAATGGTTATGGACTGGAACCAGTTCAGTGACACTTCAAACCCAGTGTCATATGGTCCAAAAAAAGCTACATAGAGCTATATAGAATTTATAGTACTGAAACTGGCCATTCAGCCCAACTGGTCTATGCTTGTTTATCCCCACCTAATCTTCATCTTATTCCATTTGCCTATACGTCTAACCCTTTCTCCTTCAAGTACTAATCTACCTTTCCCTTAAAACATTTCCATAACTTGTCTCAATCAGTTCATGTGGTAACATTCACATTCAAACTGCTCTCTGTGCGCAATGGCTTCTTCTGAAGTCATTATTGAATTTGTTAGTGTCAGTTGAATGCTTTTAAGATGGAGATATCTAGAGTTAAAAGGATTAAAGGATATCGGGTGAAAGCAGAAACAGGGCACATTGAATGACGTGGCAGGTTCAAAGGGTCAAATAATCTACCCCTGCTCCTGTTTTCCATGTTTCTATGTAACAGTCAAGATCCTAAGTTTTGTACTCCTCTACACTGGAAACATCTCTATTATGTATTTAGTTCGACAGCTATAATTCTTTAGTTTCCAATACAATTTAAACATATCTGTAGCAAAATATTAATATTCACTGTCCTTTGTAAGTGGTCTTTGATTTTATTCTGATGCTGTACAGAGTAATTTTAACCAAACTGTGCCTTTGCCCAAAAGGATACGCACAACTCAGCCAATGCACTTTTCACTTCAACCATTCCTCTGGCCTCTCACAGTAAGAATGGTACATTAGAGACAAAAGTTGAGAGAATCATAAACAGGGCAGTTGGGATTCGTCTCAAAACTATTTCTTAAAGGCTTTTCCAGAGGACAGAGAGATAACTAATCGCTACATTGTGCTTTCAATATTTGCTACTGGAGATCAATCTCCCATATCTATAATGCAACATACACCTTGATGCTGAATGGATTAAAATCCACACAATTGCCAGAGACTGTATAACCATTATGAACATAGATGTTAGTAATGGAACCTAATGGCAAATCTATTTTGTTGTAGATCAGGGAAATAATATGTCATCAGTTAGAGTGGAGAACATGGATTGAGGAGAAATAAGAACTGTGCCATAGGTATCTTAACATAGATTAGTTCTTCTAATACAGGTATTAATCATAAAGGTGATGAAATAGCCTCAGCACCTAGATGTGCTGGAGCCTAACCTTGATGAGAAAGTTGTATAATCAATAATTCATTATGGACACTTAGAGAAAAATATAGAATGAATAGGAAATGTGAATAAAATTCCATAATAAAGCGTAAATATTCTTTGTTCAATTATTATGACTTAAATGAAATAATGGCACAAGAGGATTAGATTGTGAAGAGCAGACAAGGTATTCCAAACCTCATGTTGACTGAAGCAAAAAGTATCTTTTAAAAATATCAACTCTATTTTACTATTGTCTTCATTTTCCAATGGAGCCAATATGTTTAGTTTCTTTTTAATAAGGAATTTCAGTCAGATGGTACGAATGGCGTATTATAAATGGCTTCTGTCAGCAGAAGAAAATTAGTTGGCACCTTTTAGCAAATGTTGTTAGCTATATGTGGGTCAGCATATTAACTAAAGAAAACTTAAGAAATTATTATTCAGCATCTCCATGAATGAAATATGATAGGGATCAGAGAAGGCTTGGAGGGGATCTAACTGAGATCTACAAAAATATGAGGAGTATACATCAAGTCAATAAAAATAAACTTTTCCTCTGAGGAGAGGGGCAAGGACTATGAAATGGGGTTAGATAAATGCTTGATGACCAGCACTGAATTGATGGCCAATGGGTGTCTTTCTGTATTGTAATTCTCCATGACTCTATAACAGCTTAAGAACTGGTAATATTTGTTTATTATTGAAAATTGTAGTCCACTCATTCAAAAAAAAGCATTATGACAAAAAATAGGTTGGAATCAATCAAAGAAATGGCAGTTTCAAAATATCAAGTATTTTTGTTTAATCAAGTACAATTATAAATGAAAGATTGAGGAAAGTCAAGGGCTATTAATGGGATTTTAGGTCCTGTGACCATTACTTAATACCAGATCCAATTCATCCCAGTATTTATTCTACCTGTTGTGGTTCTGTTCGCCGAGCTGGGAATTTGTGTTGCAGACATTTCGTCCCCTGTCTAGGTGACATCCTCAATGCTTTGGAGCCTCCTGTTAAGCGCTTCTGTGATGTTTCCTCCGGCATTTATAGTGGTTTGAATCTGCCGCTTCCGGTTGTCAGTTCCAGCTGTCCGTTGCAGTGGTCGGTATATTGGGTCCAGGTCGATGTGCTTATTGATTGAATCTGTGGATGAGTGCCATGCCTCTAGGAATTCCCTGGCTGTTCTCTGTTTGGTTTGTCCTATAATAGTAGTGTTGTCCCAGTCGAATTCATGTTGCTTGTCATCTGCATGTGTGGCTACTAAGGATAGCTGGTCGTGTCGTTTCGTGGCACCCGAGCTACAAATCTTCTCACAAACTTTGATAGCCACGAAACGATATGACCAGCTATCCTTAGTAGTAGCCACACACGCAGGTGTCAAGCAACATGAATTCGACTGGGACAACACTATTATTATAGGTCAAGCCAAACAGAGAACAGCCAGGGAATTCCTAGAGGCATGGCACTCATCCACAGATTCAATCAATAAGCACATCGACTTGGACCCAATATACCGACCACTGCAACGGACAACCGGAAGCGGCAGATTCAAACCACTATAAATGCCAGAGGAAACATCACAGAAGCGGTTCACAGGAGGGTCCCAAGCACTGAGGATGTCACCTAGACAGGGGACGAAACGTCTGCAACACAAATTCCCAGCTCGGCGAACAGAACCACAACAACTAGCACCCGAGCTACAAATCTTCTCACAAACTTTGAATTTATTCTACCATTTTTACTCGAAGTTGTCATGCGTCTTGATTACATAATGAATTGTGTCATTCCACATAATATACAAAAGTTCAGCTTCAAAAACCTTTTCTGTTTCTGTGATTTTTTTTTAGTAGTGGATGTTATGGTAGACAGTAGCAGATGACAAGCTCCACATTGAAATGGTGCAATCTGAAATGCTTTTGAACCAAATTATTTGCACTGCTGTAACACTGAGTTTATTTAAATATGTATTGCAAATCCTGACTTTATTATGTTGTATGCTGTTCCATTTTCTTCCTGACAATGGATAATTAGTAATTAAATTTGGCATCATATCACAACTATTCAACTGTATCAAATAATTACAGGTTGCAAAATTCTTTTGAAATTACCGTTCTTCCCCAAAGGTTACATAATAATGTTAGAGAAATGCTCTACTAATGAACTGTGTTTTTATTCTGTACCAAGGACAAATAGATTTTTATATATGTACACGTGAAGGGTCAGAGAGGGCAACTAATGATGTAATGTAAATAAATGAGTCTTTCTTTCTAAAACAATAAAGACAATATTGCAGATTTATTACAATAAATTGTTCCAAAGTTACTTGCTTACAAATAGACATTACCTTTATTACTATTTCCTATTTTACCATGAACAAACCGCCAAAGTGGTGCTTAAAGTATATGTGTAAAATGATTCTCAGGATTGTAAGGCAATTATGGACCTATAAGGCCACCTGTCTATCTCTTCTTTCTATCCAGGATTATCCTAAATTTTCCCCATTTCAATTTGGCTTCTAAATGATTCCAGGAATCCTACCTTCATGACTCTAGCCAGTGACAAATCCGTCACTTTCTGCATGATAAAGAACTTTGTAATAGCAGTACTAAATTGTCTTTTGCTAAATCTGCATTCCTTTGTCCTACGCTTGCTAGAGACAACTGGGTGTGTTTCTGGAGAAAGGTGTGATTAAAAGTCATGATGAGAAATCAGGAAAAGGTAGCTAGAATTAAGTAACAAGGACAAGCTTGTTGGGCAAGTGAGCTTTTCCTGTAACTTCTTTCAATTCTTCCCAGATACAAAATTTGCAAACTGGACAAGTGATTGAAATAGAAAACTTCTGACTCAGAAATTATTTGGCTTATCCACAACAATATCAACTTCAAGTTACATTACATCTGGATGTATAAGTAGGTTGTGAGTGCTTCAATACATTATAACCAGAAACTAAAACGGTAATTTTAACAAATGAGTAAACTCTTCACATTTTTTAATCAATATTTACTGCTCACTATAACAATATTTGAGAAGAATATGCAATTCTTCTCAATATATAATGTACAATGTATATATAATGCTCCCATACCATATCCCATTTTGGGCAAAGATACTTACGTCTCTGAATCTCTTGTTGTTTCCTAATATACCAGGTGTAGAGAGCAGCCCGTTTCTGATTTTTCATTGGGGTTCCCTTGTTGAGATGTTGTGAGAGGTGAGATTGATTGAGACCTGTCACATCCACCACTTCCCTTTGCGGAATGTTATGCTGCTGCATGTAACCTTTGATCATCTTCGCTGCTCGCCATGGGTCCTCCCTATTGGAGACACCAAATAAAAATATTACATGTAACACAGTCATCTCAATCGCCCTGGGAAAACCTGTGACCTCCCTACAAAAGGATGAAATATCCACAAGAAAAAAAGAAATGGGCAATATTCCTTTTTAAGGCACATCTTTCAGCAGCACAATTCTATTCATTATATACTTCCAGATACACTGCTCGACCCACAAGCTGTTTAATTGAAATTGCAAGGAAATGTGCAGATTTATATTTATGATAGCTATGGATACTATATGGGGACTCTCCCTCATTTTATTAGGAGAGCTCCCTGGCCTCTCACTGTTAGATCACGGGTTTTAAAATTCATTCATGGGATGTCAGCAACGCTCTAGGCCATTTGATGCCCTTCATTGATTGCCCTTGAGAAGGTGGTGATGAGCTGCTTTCTTGACTGGTTGTAGTCAATATATTAGGAAAAGGGCTCCGCAATTCAAGTCAGGATAATGTGTGATTTGAAGTGGATCTTGCAGGTGGCAATGTTCCCATGTATATTGCTGCCTTGGTTCTTCCAGGTGATAAAAGTCATAGGTTTGAAAGATTCTGGCAAAGAAGAATTGGCAAGCTGCTGTAGTGCATCTTCTCCGTGGTGCACCCTGTTACCACTGTGTGTCAGAGGTGGAGGGACTGAATGCTGATGATTGTGGATGGTCTGCCAATTAAGCATGTCGCTTTGTCCTAGATGGTGTCAAACTGACTTGTGTCTTGTAAATGATGGAGAAGTATGGAAGAATCAGGAGTTGAAAGACTTATCAGTGAATCCCCAGTCTTTACCTTAGTACCTTCTCCTCATTGTGCCTGTGCTAATTCTAATCATTGATGTTAATGGTAGGCGATTCAATGATAGAAATGCCATTGGATATCAAGGGGAATGTGGTTGGACTTTCTCTTCTTGAAGATTGTTATTTCCTGGCAGTAAGGTGGCAAATAACTTGTATGCTATGCATCAGCCCAAGCACAAATATTGGCTTTCTCCATGTTTACGTGGATCACATCAGTATTTGAGGAGTTGCAAACTGAACTGAAAACTGTGCAATCATAATTGAATATCCTCACTTCTGAATTTATGATTGGGGATGAAGATCATTGCTGAAACAACTGAACATAGTTGGTCTCCTAGTTCTAAGAGCTGTTGCAGTGATATACTGGGGCTGAGATAATCGGCCTGAAGCTATGATGTCTGCTTCTGTTCTACATGTAACTCTAACCAGTAGAAATGTTTCCCCAATTCCTAATGACTGCAATTTTTCTTGAGCACCTTGATGCCATGATTTGTCAATTGCTGCCTTGATGCCAAGGACAGTCAGTCTCAATTTATTTCTGGAATTCATGTTTTTTTAAATCAATGCTTGCTTGCATCAAGGCTGTTAGAGCTTCACCATGTTGGCAACTTATTTTAAGGTATGCCTGCTGCTGTACCTGGTATCCTCTCATGCACTTCTCATTGAACTAGAATGGTCTCCT
This sequence comes from Chiloscyllium plagiosum, assembly GCF_004010195.1. NCBI lineage: Eukaryota > Metazoa > Chordata > Chondrichthyes > Orectolobiformes > Hemiscylliidae > Chiloscyllium > Chiloscyllium plagiosum. The sequence continues at coordinate 14,385,274 of NC_057737.1, read as the reverse complement.
GGCTTGATGGAACTGGTAAAGTGAAGGGTACGCCGGGACATAAGGGAACAGGTTATGATGGAATACAAGACATTGTGCTGTTGTTCAGGGAACTTGGTTCCTAATGGGAGCTGGGATTTAAGCTGCTTGATCCATTCTGGACCTATTCCTTTGAAAATGGTGATAGCACTGCATGACACAATGGAAATTGCTGCAGTATGAAAATGGGATTTCATCGCCACATCAAGGTCTGTGCAGTGATCACTCTCACCAACACTGACATGGGCAGATGTATTGGTGGCAGGCAGAATAACAAAAACAAATCAGGTAGGATTTCTGTTGGTATAGTTTCTCTCGTCCCCTGATACAGGCCTACTCTGATAATAATGTTCTTCAAGACGCAGCCAGTTCAGTCAGTAGCACTATTACTGAGCCATTCTCAGTGATCAATATTGAAATCCTCATCAAATTAGCATTTAGTGTTCTTGTTTCCCTCAGTGTGTTTTCCATGCACTATATGGAGGGACACTGATTCACTATGGGGGGTGAGAGTGAGGTGGTGCATGTGCAGGAGGTAGATAACCAAAAGAAAGAGGTATCCTTGCCCATATTTGGCCTGATTCCTTGAGATGTTTTTCTCTGGAGCATTGGAGGTTGAGGGGTGACCGATGGACATTTTAAAATCATGAAGGGCATGGATAGGGTAAATAGCAAGGGACTTTTCTGTAATGTGGGCGAGTTCAAAACAAGACTTTTCTCTAGAGTGTGGCATATTCTTAAGATGAGAGGAGAAAATGTTAAAAAGGACGTGAGGGACAACACAGAGAGTGGTTTGTATGTGGAATGAACCGCCAGAGGAAGTGGTGGAAGCAGGTATAGTTAAAACATTTAAAAAACATTTGGATACATACATGTATAGGAAAGTTTTGGATGGATATAGGCCAAATGCAGGTGAGAGGGACTAGTTTAATTTGGGAACATGTTTAGACGGTTACCTCAGAGTACAATGGGATCTTGGTCAGATGAGCCAATGGGCTGAGGAGTGGCTGATGGAGTTTAATTTAACTAATTGTGAGGTGCTGCATTTTGGAAAGGCAAATCAGAGCAGGACTTATACACTTAATGGTAAGGTCCTGGGGAGTGTTGCTGAACAAAGAGACCTTGGAGTGTGGGTTCATAGTTCCTTGAAAGTAGAGTCGCAGGTAGAAAGGATAGTGAAGAAGGCGTTTGGTATGTTTTCCTTTATTATACAGAGCATTGAGTATTGGAGTTGGGACATCATGTTATGACTGTTCAGGACATTGGTTAGGCCATTGTTGGAATATTGTGTGCAATTCTGGTCTCCTCCCTATCGGAAGGATGTTGTGAAACTTGAAAGGGTTCAAAAAAGATTTACAAGCAGGTTGCCAGGTTGGAGGATTTGAGCACAGGGGGAGGCTGAATAGGCTGGGACTGTTTTCCCTGGAGCGCCGGAGGCTGAGAGGTGACCTTATACATGTTTACAAAATCATGAGGGGCATGGATAGGGTAAATAGACGAAGTCTTTTCCCTGGGAGTGTGGGTTCATAGCTCCTTGAAAGTAGAGTCGCAGATAGAAAGGATAGTGAAGAAGGCGTTTGGTATGTTTTCTTTTATTATACAGAGCATTGAGTATTGGAGTTGGGACATTATGTTATGACTGTTCAGGACATTGGTTAGACCACTGTTGGAATATTGTGTGCAATTCTGGTCTCCTCCCAGCGGAAGGATGTTGTGAAACTTGAAAGGGTTCAGAAAAGATTTACAAGCAGGTTGCCAGGTTGGAGGGTTTGAGCACAGGGAGAGGCTGAATAGACTGGGACTGTTTTCCCTGGAGCGCCGGAGGCTGAGAGGTGACCTTATAGAGGTTTACAAAATCATGAGGGGCACGGATAGGGTAAATAGATGAAGTCTTTTCCCTGGGGTGTGGGAGTCCAGAACTAGAGGGCAGAGGTTTAGGATGAGAGGGGAAAGATATAAAAGAGACATAAGGGGCAACTTTTTCAAGCAGAGGCTGGTGCATGTATGAAATGAGGTGCTAGAGGAAGTGGTGGAGGCTAGTACAATTACAAAATTTAAAAGATATCTGGATGGCTATATGCACAAGAAGGGTTTAGACGGATATGGGCCAAGTGCTGGCAAATGGGATGACATTAATTTAGGTTATCTGGTCGGCATGGACGAGTTGGACCAATGGGTCTGTTTCCATGCTGTATGACTCAATGACTCTATAACTCGTATGGCAACTGTATACCACAGTGGTAGCAACTCTGCTGAGTCTGTCCTATCTCAAGGCATCAAGACAAATATGGGCAAGGAAACCTCTTTCTTTTGGCCATCCATCTCCAATGATGGGACAGGACACATCCAGAGATGGTGATGGTGGCGTGTGGGAGATTGTAAGATATGATTATGCAAGTATGACTATGTCAGAGTGCTGATTTGACCTGTCTGTAGGACAACTTTCCAAATGTTTATATGATCCCCAGATATTGGGTTGGGAAGACTTTGCAGGGTTGTCTTTTTTGGCATCCTTTAATCAACTTTGAGTCCATGTCAAGGTGGGTAGTCTTTTCAGTTTTACTCTTCCTGAACTTTTTTGCCTGGATTAGAGTGGAGCTGGAAAAAGCTGGCAGGTCAGGCAGCATCCGTGGAGGAGGAAAATCAACGTTTTGGGAAAAAGTCCTTCCGTCAATTTGGCACAACTGAGTGGTAAGTCAGGCCATTTCAGGGGGCAGCTAAGAGGCAACCACTTTGCTGTGGATCTGGAGTCACAGGTAGGTCAGACAGGTGAGGAGGGCAGACAATGTCGATGGACATCCTTGAACCAGATGGACAAATTGGTTTGCATTGCATTAATTTGCAATGTGTGGCCTGTGGATCAGATCTGACTAAGATAAATTTTCACCAAGGCCAATTGACCCTCAAAAAATATAGGAGATTCAGAGAGTCTTCTGGTGTCCAGTGCTGAGGAGAAGCATCTCAAGCACTTTGGAAAGGTCAGAGAGTGTGGCAAACCCGGGTTTTCAAAAAAAAAGCTTGCTCGCTTATTTTCCAAACAGGGGAGACTCCTTTCCGAGGTCTGTTTGTGATTGGGTGAACATGCATTACCCGCTGAGGCTATCCCCTAGGCAAGAAGCTCGGCACTGTCCCAGAGCGATCAGGAGAGACACTCTCACGGACTCAATCCACTGTGAGCTTGCTACAGGGAGACTGCCGCCCTCCCCCCTCTCGCTCTCAATTCACGGGTGTTCACTTGAACCCGTTTAGCGATCCAGCCTATTCTGAACAAGCGACCCACATTAAAATAAACACCTGGGTGAGCGTCAGTTACAGCCCGTCCTGAAATAACATGAACATTTGAAATCTACAATTAACGAAGCCTGCGTTATGATTTTTGATAAAAGAGCAATGGGTTAGTTTGCTCGATGTTCAGATAAATAGAATATCAATCGATTGATACTCATTGAAATGAGTAAAGTGAGTGCAGTGGAGGTCTGAAATCATCTGGGTCGCCGGAGTGCATCGGGAACTGTCTCCCTTACGTTAATCTATCCTGTTTGGAGACCCTGGCGGTTCACAGTCAAATCGTGGTGCACTGCATTTTTCAGTGTTTCTGTGAGACGGCAATGCTTTACCGAGCTACTGGAGGGATGCCCGTGAATGTCAAATTACACTTCGTTTGTTCTTATATTTGTGGAACGGAAGCTTTCCAAAGGCCAGTTTGGTGACATTATTTTTTTTTCCCCTCTGAAACGAAAGGTCGTTCGAAAGATGAGCTCAGGCCGGAACGAGCACTTTCCCGTTTAGCAATGTCCCCCGCCCGCCCCCATTCTCATCCCATCCCACCTGCTTCAGGACCGAATCTCCCATTACAATGCAGCTTTCAAATTAATTTCCTCCGTGGCGTTTATTCACCGAGAGTTGAACTACAATGGAACAGGCGAATTAGTATTGAAAAAAATAGTATTTAATTCAAATAAGGAATGCGGTCCCAGGGTGCGGGGGAATGTATGAGGTCGCTGAAATAAACAGTGAAATTGCAGCATTGAGATGTCAATAAGGAATCCAACGATGTTGGTCTCAACACTGGGGAGCGACAGACTCCCTCTGTGCGCCTGTTTGATCGACTTGTGTATATGATACTGTGTGAGCGTGGAAATCTGATTGTCGATTGTAATTTTCGGATCATATTTAGTAAGTTATCTGCTCTCTCAAGCCAAACACACAAGGTGTTGTTTGTTCAGGATAATGCCCCGCGTTTGGAGACCAGTCCCTTCCAGCTCGCCTTTGCCAATGAGTAACCAGGTTAGCCATTCACCGAGTCAGTGTGCTGCACTTTGCTGTGCATTCGGGGTCGATGATTTATAATAAATTAATAGCACTCGGCACAAACGTCAGCTGCACGTGCTCCACAATCTTGGGTCAGATTGATATTTACAAACTGCTACAAGGCGGCTGAGAAAGAGACGGCGGGAGCTCAAATAAACAAGGGAAAAGAGTAAACCCGTTCCACACGCTTCCAATATCGGCCCGATTGCTGTTGGGATTCGTTACGTATTTTCAACACGTGCTGGACATATTTCCAATCTCAATAATTCTATATTTGTTTTGGTTATTGTTACAGACACGCGGTCAGATTTTACTTCAGATTGTTAAATGTGGAAAATGGGGAAATGATGCACTTTGTTACAATATCAAACCTTAACCATTCGGCTCACTCCGTGTTCATTTGGATTACAGGAAGCGAACGAATACATTCTTATCCTGTTCTCGAAATATTCTATTCGGGGGTCCGCTGAGAGTGCACAGGTTACTCAGTTTAGTTACATGGGTTACTCGCTAGTTACACAAGTGATACAGTCTAGTTTTACAGGTTACTCAGTCTCGTTCCCCGGTACCCAGTAGCTTAATCTAGTTTCACAGATTACAGGGTCTAGTTATACAGGTTACTCGGTCTAATTTCATAGGTTACACAGTCTGGTTAAACAGTTTACTCAGTCTAGTTATAGAGGTGACACAGTGAGAAAGTGAGGACTGCAGAAGCTGGGGATTAGAATCGAGAGTGTTGTTGGGAAAAGCACAGCAAGTCAGGCAGCATTAGAGGAGCAGGAAAATCGACATTTCAAGAGTTTATGCAGGTTACACAATCTAGTTATATAGGTTACACAGTTTACTCAGTCTAGTTATCTTGGATACACGTCTGGTTACACAGGTTATTCAGTCTAGTTATATAGGTTGCACAGTCTAGTTATACAAGTTATTCAGTCTAGTTATGTAGGTTACACTGTCTAGTTATACAGTTTACTCAGTCTAGTTATGTAGGATACACAGTCTAGTTACATAGGTTATTCAGTCTAGTTATGCAGTGTGGTCCTCAGTAAGGGAATCACAGTTTCACATTTTATGATTTCTAAAACAATGGCTCCGAAATTAAAGCGGCTGGATTCGAAAGGAATTGCCGAAAGGAGCCCTTTAATCAGACGCCTGGAGCCCGGGCGGTGCGTTATTGCACAGGGGACGTCCTCCTCATTTTACAGAAGAGGCTAATTTTTATTTAGGGAATTCCGCTCGACAGCTATTTTAAACGACTTGAATTTCTTAAAAAAAAGTATCAGAAGATCAGCCCAGCTTCAGATAAAATTAATCTGGCTTCAAGCTAAATTGGAAACACAAAACCTTTTAGTACCTTTGGCACTCAAACACACAATTTGCTAAGGATTTTTTTTTTGAAAAGGCTCCGTTTATATATTAAGGAGGGGGAGTATTTGGGGCCGTGTTTCTAGCCCAAAACACCCCCCGTCACTCTTTATTTTTCTCTCCGGGAGGGGGAATAGGAGCGATTCAAAACTTGTTGTGAATTTCTGATCCTCTGCTCGCTCTCAGATTAGCGTGGGGCTCGATTGCGAAAGATGTCCTGGCGAAACGGGACAGATTCGTAATCAAGGTGAAACTGGCAAAATGACAGTGTGAAACTGACAAGCTGCTTTAAATAACCCTCCCCGTAGTTAACATGAGCACTCCACTCTGCAGCAGAAACACCCCCCTCCCACTCCCCCAGCTGGATTTAGCCCACTCCTCCCCACAATCTACCCCAGTTTTGGAACGAATTCCGAGATCAAAAAGGCGCTAGGAACTAAATAAAAACCTTTGAAAACAGCCACGGGTTCGCGTTCGCCTCTACCTCGGCTGCCTCGCGTCGCATGCAGTTTGTATCTTCAGAATAAGAAATAAATAGCAAACTGTTTAGGTAATTAGTAACCAGCCCGCAGGCATGGGGAGTGGGGCAAGATCTTTACGTCCCGTTATGATTTTTAAGTTGACAAGGCGAGCGAGCTTGGCGGTGGGGCTCGTTGCAAAACCCTGAGAGGGTTTATTTCCTCTGTTACATTTTCCTGTGGTATGGAACAACAAGAGCGGGGAAGCTCCCTTACCTGAGCATCCTGTCCACCTCAGCCCTTTGCTCGGCTCCTTCCTCGGTGTTCAGGGACTCCAGCTCCTTGAGGATCGGCGGGGTGTCGTAATCATCGCCGTCTTCTGAGGCTTCGTCCCCGGACAGTTTGCCTTTGCTGTGGCCGTTGGTCAGGCTGTGGAAGACGGCTTTGCCCTCCGCCGCCGCCGAGCCGTTCATCTTGAGCGGGGACACGGGCAGATTCTCCAGTTTCACCTCGAAGTTGCGAGAGGGCTCCAGGTCTTCCAGCGCCTGGATCAGGACATCTTTGGAAAGTCCGGAGCTTAGTAAAGCGCTGAGCAGCTCCTGCTGGAGAGATGTCAATTTGGACACCATGTTCCAAATAAATCAAAGGGGCTTTTTTTGTGTGTATGTGTGTGTGTGTGTAAGAGAATATATACAGACGGACAGAGAGACAAACAGACCAATCGGATCCTCTGCCTTGCGAAACACACAAAAAAATTATTTAAGGAGAGAGAATGGACCATCGGTTTCCCGCAGGCTGTCTAAACTGCCATGATCTTTCTTTGAGAAGAGATTATAAGAATATGCAAATAGACGGAAGTGTGTAGCACTGGGGGTGTGTGTGTGTGTGTGTGTTGGTGGTGGTGGTTGCTGGTTGTGGGAGGGTAAAAAAAAAGGTCTTAGCGATATGCAAATCGCCACGGAGTGCAGCAGAGCGCGTTGGAGGAGCCGGCACCATGTGAACTCCGGCTCGTTGTGTTTACATTTGAACCTGCCACCTTTAATCCGCCTCTATTTATCGCTCCGCACCTAGTCAAAACGGTGAACTTTGGACCGCGCCGCGCACCAAAGTCCAGAGTGTGCTCAAACTACCAGCGGAATTGGAGGCACGGGGTATTTTTTTTAAACTGGAGGGGGGGGGTGGGGTGTGAGAGCAAAAGGAACACCGACGTCCGTTAAATACCAGGAGAAACGGCACAAGGAAATCCGATCATTCTAGTCTCTCGCCCTCGCCCTAACGCACACATAAGCAAAGCATTGGATTTCGCCTTTGAATCAAAACCATTCAGGTTTCGCAATTCTAAAAGGGGACAAATGGTCGCTGGCAGAATAAATCTGTCTGATTTTGGAGATTGGAATGGAAACAGGATTCGGTGGGGTGGGGGTGTGGCGAGGGGGGAGTAGCAGGGCAATGAAAATTCTTGGAGTTGGATCTTTACATGAGCGGAAAGGCTGTTAGTCATACTGAGGGTATTCCTCATAAGCACACTACCCCGTGTAAAATAACCCACCCCCCCCTCCCAACCCCCACCACCAAAAATAAAAACACTGAGCACGAGAGGTTGAATTTGACTTGTTATGAACAGTCTCGGTGAACATCATCCTGTTTTAATCTCATTTAGATTCGAATCCTTTGGCTGTTGAGTTGTGTCTGGGCGAGTTTTACTCTGGGCTGCCGACCATAGTTTCAAAGGACTGGATTGTTTGGCTCACTCTGTGAAAGGTGACGCTGTTTTACTGTGTTTGTAGATGGTCTACTCTCTCAGGTTTCAGGAGACCCAGCTTTCCAAAATGTCAGAAGGATTACTTCAAGGTTGCACATTTACAATTTATTTTTGGAGGGGAGGATAAATTCAAATCTTGAAATGTAATATATGCTGTTAAGGTTACATTGTTAAACGGTACATCGCGAGGGTTAAAAGATCCATCGCTTAGAATTATTCAGGAATTATAAATGAAATGTGCACGTGCACCCTTAACCTAATTTCAAACAAATCCATATAGACAGCTGCAAGTATGTTGCGTTTGTTTCAAAAAGATGAGCTTCTTTGTTTTAATTCATTTTGGTTTTCAACACTTCAAGGTTTTGGTATCTGGGAATTAAAGCATCAAAATAAAACAGCGACTTCCATGCACTCCGTCATATTTACAGATCTACAATTCCGAACTGAGCGGCCCTGGGTATTTTCTTTCGGGAGTAGTAGTTCAAACGGATTCCTAAAACAATATCCCTTCAGGAGGGCGCTAATGTCTCGATAGTTCACAACAGGTCCTAGGCCATACTTTACTGCAGTTTTATTGCCCCAAAGCTCCCTCTGACAATACTCCATCACACACACACCCTCACTCCCCTGAATATATGTTGCTGCCAGGGTCAACAATGCTATCTCCCCTCTCGGCGATCAGCGAACAGTTACCCTCAAAATAAAACCCTTCAGCGGCTATGCGTTCTTAATCAGATCTCTGGGTCAGCTTCTGGTTAAAATACTTACTGTCATGAATTCGCTAAAACAAATTAATAAAATGAGATTCCGGTGCAGTTGCTGCTGACGGATAACCCATATTCTGTCCCTAAACTAAACCCTCGCTCAAACAGATTGGAGTGTTTGATTCTTAAAGTTTTTTTTTGAATGTTTGTGTTTTATAAATTGAATCAAGTCTTATCCTATCAATGGTAAAAGAAAATCGATATGTCTTGACGGTATAAAAGCAAAAAATAAAAGAATAGTTTTTTTTTAGGTGGCTCCAGACTGATTATGGAGTAGACCTGTTGGGGAAAAAAATACAAATCATTTCTCTCCAGGGGAAGAAATATACGAAATGGCCAGGACATGTCCTTAGTAATGGGGGATACTAACGGACATTCCCCTCTTAATAACAGTGCTCGGGCCACAGTTTAAATCTCAGTTTATACAGAGCCCGGTTTGCTTTCGTTCAGAGTCAATTGTAGATTATTTTCCAATCCTGTATCCTTCCTGTTACTGGGGGATGAAGCTTGATGCAGAAGTATAAGTGGGGACAATTTGTAAACGTTCCCATTCACCCAATATGGCCTCTGTAACCTCTCAGATAACTGACTAAAATATAATTCCTCACCAAAAGGGGTAAAACATTCACCCCCACTTTAGAACCCCGACTGAAATGTCAGCCAATTTTCTCAGCTTCTTAAAGCAAAAACTGAACCTTTATTGATGCAACTTCCAGGCAGCGAACATTCCAAATTTGCGAGGTTTATGATTCTGCATAAATGTCTTTAAACGCGAAATGGTAATCGAATGTGTTGGTTAATTGCATCCTGGACAATGCATTCAACAGAAACTCTGGCAGGCTCTTAATGAACGTCTTCAGAAATTTGCCACATAAACATCACTGAAACTGAAAACACCCGTTCCCCACTAACCCTCCAAAAGATACCACAACAAGCAGATCGATCGATAAAGTTGGGAACGGGTCAACGGCATGAGCGGATAAATCAATTTTTTTTTGTGTACATTACCCATTTCTACAGGGGAGGAGCTGCACAGCTTTGTTGACACGAAAACGGGGTCTCATTGGGGATTTGTTAAATAAACCTTGGGAGAAAGTCTTCTCTCGAACGGGAAAGCAAAAGCAAGGCAGAGGGAGAGAGAATCTGGCCTGTCATTAAAGCTACACATGTATTTGGATTATACAAGGTCAGCAGGCCCGGGCCATACAAATCGAAATTTTTGTATTTTATATTTCCTACTCCGAGCGGGGACACCTGGGCATTTATTATCTCTTCGGCTTCATGTATTAAAGCAGCAGTTTCTCTGTCGGAAACTCGACGGGATCTATACAAGGGCCACGCTAGGGCGAATTTGCTCCAGTGTTCTCGGTAAAGGAAACACATCCTGTTCTATGGTATAGTTCCTGAGAGTGGAATTACAGTCCTGTGAGATAATGAAATGGGGGTTTGACCATCCTTGTATATTTCAAATCTGCACCAGTCCGCACATCGGCAAAGTACCAAGTATTCGTTCTTAGCGCTAGATACATAGAGTAGGTGTACATTATTTATGTGTCAATAAAAGAGAGAGAGAGAGCGCTGAATGTTAACACAGCACCAATTCACAGCTCACTTGGAAACAAAATGCATTAAAACGACGTTAATCTCGAAAAACATTTCGTTAATTATGTAATCATCGAATGTTTTTAAAAATGCGTTTTGAAGAAATCATTTTGAAATTAAACATTTGGTTCTCTTCAGATCTGCTGATTTTCTCCAGCATTTTCTGCTTAGATTGTACAAAATGAACAAAATGCAATTCTGGGAACCCATCAAACTTTCGAGTAAAGGATACTAGTATTTTAAACATGTTTGTTCCCGTTTCTATTTCCCCCGCCGTTGCTAGTTAGAGTGGACGCAACTTGCAAATAAACATTTTGACCTTGCAGGAGGATCTCTACACCGATCGCTCCAACCACCAGTTAGCCTAAAGGCCGGAAGGGAGGGCTCACACGAAAAAATAAAGAACTGATACAAGAGGGAGTTATAATTATATAACGCGCCATTATGGTCACGCGGGTCGCCATGGAGCGATTTTCCAGCGATTTGACCTTCTGATAATTCCGCTGAATAGAGCGGTGACTGCCCCTTTAAATAAAAGCTCCAAAAACGCAACAATACAGCCGCAGTTTATGTAATCAATCTCCAGGGAGAAGAGTCTCTGAATGGAGCCTTTTGTCACATCAATGTTATCACTCTCCATAATCTTGTAACTTTCCAAAATAGCCCTCTGCTTCTACAGAACAGCAAACAGGTAACTCCAGCGGGTTATCTCACCCAGCCTAGTGCGTCCTCACAGAACGCTTTTCGTTCATTTTTTTTTCAAATAAAAAGTTTCCATTTTTGTGTCCAGATGGCCTTTTCATTCATTGTAAATTGTCCCACGTTTACCAACATTTTACTTTCATCCCTGTTAAATAAGTAAGGAGTTTGTCTTCTGAACAGTGACCAACCAACCCTGGAAATGCATCTTCAAATACAGCAATGTGACTCCGCAAACAACATCAGAAATTGCTGGAGAAGCTCAGCAGGTCTGAAGAAGGGTCACTGGACTCGAAACGTTGACTCTGCTTTCTCTCCATAAATACTGCCAGAGCTGCTGATTTTCTCCAGCAATTTCTGCTGTTGTTTGTTGCTGTATTTGAAGATGCACTTTCAGAGCAGGTACATTCTAGTTTAGATCACGAACTATTTATTTACCAGGTCTGAAGAAGGGTCAGAGGACCGAAAACGCGAACTCTCGTTTCTCTCTCCACAAATGCAGCCAGACCTGTTGAGTTTCTCCAGCAATTTCTGTTTTATTTTGTTTGTTTCAGATCTCCAGTATCCGTAGTTTATTTTTTTGTTTTATATTAATGTGATTTTACCCAAGTCACTTCAAAACTCACGTTTAGGGCTTTACTGTTAATAATCTAAGGATTGACTCGGAGGAGACAAATCGTTTACGAATCAAGTCAAAGGGGTAATGAATCCAAACCAATACACTTTGTTAAAGTTGGTGGAACCTATATGAGGCTTAGTTTGCCGATTTCTCTTGTACATTGTGTCAGCCTCGTTATTCTGTGAGTGGTTGAAGGAGGTTATTGAATGGAGGGTATTAAAAACTTCTGTCATGACACCTGGGCCAATGTGGGTGTTGGTATACAGTTCATTTCGGGCGAATTTTCGTAGATAGAGATCGAATAACATTCACGATCCTGTAGAAATTAACACAGGCAGCACAACCGCAGATCATTGAGTATAGGAATTATTGTTTCCTGTTGTTGCTGGTTATCTTACACAAAGTACCGGGTGGGAAAATTCGTTCAGTTTCAGACTGGTTTGACAATTCGTTGCTAACGCAGTAAAGGAATACACGGATATTTTAACGACATCCCTTCCAGTGAGGAGTTCAAACTGAAGGCTTGAACGAGGGACATAAACAGCTGGAGGAGCAACAGCAGATGATGATTACTGTGGATTCAGTTAAACAAAGAGAGATTTGAGAAAGGTGGAGAGTTCCCCGGGGATTCACGCGTTTGGAAATGAATGGGGATCTCATTTATTACAAAAAATAGATTTATCAAGTCTTTTTCGTTTGGTCATTTTCACAGCCTTGTGAAAAAGTGGGTTTCTGTAGTACACGAGGTGCCATTTCGAACCCAGATACTGATCTCAGTGTTTCCTCTGGGTCTCACTTTATTTGTCAGTGAAGAACCTCAATTGTGGAGAAGCACGGTCAGAGCAATCGGAACCGATTTTATACCGTGTCGCTGCAAGGCTCCTAACCCCAGTGTGGGGTAAAGGTCAGCATGGGGTTAATAACTAAGGGGCTGGGCTTTGACGATAGTGGCGTTACTAGAATGGTGGCTGCATGCTTGAGTCCCAGCCAGGGGCAGGTAGGGCAGAGGAGGGGATGGGGAGGGGGTGACGGCTGCCCCATTTACCCTCCCTCATTTGGACACTCCTGCAGTCTGGGCCTGGTTTGCCCGGGCAGAGTTTCTGCAAGTTGCTGAGGGCTACCCGTGACATTGGCCCTCAACTCAACACTGACTGGAGATGAAGCGCTGACCGCTTCAGGACACCTTCGAATTGGAATTGGAATTAGCTTCATTGTCAGTGCCCCAAACCGCTCGGTGACTGCTGTTTGGCTTTGTCTAAAGTTTCACCTCCTGCTTTCCCCTGGCGGTGGGGGCTGGTGTTCGCAAACCGCTTGTCCCCAAAGCCTCTGATCTCAAGCTACTGTCGTAGTAAAGACGCCTCACTGCCTTAGTGTGTCTGCATTAATATCTGCATCTTACTGTGTCATAGCAAAGACGCCTTACTGAGTTGTCAAAGTCAGTTCGCAAAGGGAATTCCTTTAAACTCTCTGGTTTCGATCGCTTTCAATGGCCACTTCGAAGTACTTCAAACAGTTTCGAAAATCCTTTAAAGGATGCATGCTGAGTTGGAAAGCAGGCTTAGTTCTACCCGTTTGAGACCAGAGTCTATCAACAAGAATGCGGTGCGGAGTTTTACTGCAGACTTCTCATTGCCTCAGAAACAGACCTTTTCTGTACCACTGGCTGGTATACAAACTGAAAGATTTTTGTTCAAGGGACATGGTCACCCCTGATAAGGCCAGCGTTCGCTGTCCATCCCTAACTGCCCCAGATCTACATGACTTGTTAGGTTATTGCAGAAGGCAGTTAAGAATCATCCACATTGCTGTGGGTCTGGAGTCACATTTAGGCCAGACCAGGTAAGGACGGCAGATTTCCTTTCTCAAGGGACATTTGCGAACCAGATGGGTTTTGACAACAATTGAATGGGAAGTGTCATGACCAGGTGGACTTTCCATTTCAAATTTATTAAATGAATTCAAATTCATTTCCTCAAGGCATTTTGTTGGGCCTTTGGTTTACTATTGCATTACTATATGCTACTATCTCCACTAAGGTGTTCATAGAACCCCATCAGTGTGGAAATAAGCCATTCAGCCCATCAAGTTTGCACTGACTCTATGAAGAGACTCCCACCCAGACCCATTCTTCCACCCTATCCCCTTAACTGCACATTTTTGGTGGCTAACCTAGCCTGAATGCTCTTGGATACTATGGGGCATTTCACCTTGGCCAAACCAATGTGTTCAGTGAACTCTAATTCAAATTTCCAGTCAGAAGGTAATAAATGGTTCACCTGAAGCAAACTCATTTAACAACTGGTCCAACCTGAGAGTTTAGTTGTTGCATAAATACTACAGCCATCTGCAAGCCTGAAACAATGAAATATTGTCATTTCACAATGAATCAATTTAAACTCTCTCATCCTTCTGTTTGTAGCTTTATGCCTTCCTATCTATAATATCTGTACACTCCTACAAATCTGGCAGCTTGCTTCTCTCTGATTTTAATGTTGAACATCAGCTGTCTTAGCCTTAAACTCTGGAATGTCCTTTCCCAATCTCTCTCCTCCTTTAAGGTTCCCCTGAAGACACGTCTCTTGTGATCAAGTTTTGAGTCATCTGCTTTCCTATCTCTTTATATGGCTGGATGTCAATTTTAGTTTGACCACACTCCTGTGAAACACATTGAAATGTTTCTATTATATTAAAGGTGCCATGTAAGTTAACATTAGAGTCATACAGCATGGCAACAGATGTTTCGGTCTAACCAGTCCATGCCAACCACAATCCAAACCTATCCCTCCAAACGTTTCTTATTCATGTACTTATTCAAATGTAACTGTACCCACATCTGCCAGTTCCTCTAGAAATTCATTCCACACAAAAACCACTCTGTAAAAAAATTGACCCTTGTGTCATTTTTAAATGTTTCTCCTCTTATCTTAAAAATATGCCCCCTAGTTTTGAACTCCCCTACTTTAGGGAAAAGACCATTGTCATTCACCTTATCTATGCCCCTTATGGTTTTATAAACTCCAGTAAGGTCACCCTCAACCTCCTACTCTCCAGTGTAAAAGTTCCAGGCTTTCCAGTCTATATTTATATCACAAATCCTCCAGTCCTGGCAACATCCTGGCAAATCTTTTCTGAACCCTCTCCAGTTTAATAGTGTCCTTCCTATAACAGGGTGACCAGAACTGCAAACAGTACCCCAGGAGAGGCCTCACCAACATCCTGTACAACCTCGATATATTGTCTGTACATTGTTGTTGTTGTTGCTGAGTGGCCTCATTCCAATTGCCCAGGATTACATCTGGCAAGGAGCTTCAGTCCCAAGCTATGTGTCCACTGTGCTGATCTGCATCTGCCTTGCAGCAAATACAAAGTGCAGCGAGCCAGTTACAACAGTGTCAGCACAAAGCAACAAGCTCACTGTTTTATGAGCAGTATGCATTTTTCTTTCTTCGTATGTGCCAGCTGCTCAGCTAAGACTTTTACAGCTAAAAATACATTTCAGTGTTTGGTTGGAATGGAGTGATGTCTGCAGGTCCTATGCAGACATACTGTATACACACGCCTGTTGTCTTAAAGGGACAGGCCCTCCATAATTTGTATTGCTATATTCAGAGCATGCTGTACGCTGGCACACTGAACTGCATGCAAGAAGCCTGGAACTCTATTCTGTAAAACCTTTAGTTTTTTATAATATATTTTTATTAAGAAAAAATATACTTTTAAATATTACAACAAATACAAAACAATGCAATTCAAAACAGTACAAAAAAGTACAAAACTAAAACCAAATAATAAAAAAAATTCCCCAGCCTACCTTCCTATACGAATGTATAAACATATATAGAGAAGTATAAAATTTTTAAAAAACCTAAACTAGCTATTTAACTAACTAAATAAATACCTAACAACAAACAAATAAATAGTAATAACTCAGCCCAGCCAAACAAAACACTCATACATTCATAGTTCCTCCTCCCTGGATATTGGACACATGAAACACAATCGTTACAGCTATATAAAAGCCCTTGTTAGTGTAGCAGATAAATCTGTGTCCAAGTATTTCAAAAAGTGTTGCCGTGTCTTGTAAAAATTCTCAGTTTTGCGGTGTACCATATTTGTGAGAAAATCCAGGGGAATATGCTCCATAACAATCTTCCGCCAACCCGACAGGCCTGGGGGGGTTTTTCTGATATCCAACCTAGCAAGATATTCTTCCTTGCACAGAATGTAAGAATATTGAAAAGTTTTGCCTTATGCGAGCCTGCAGGAAATACAATGGATAGGCCCAAATGGAGAGAAATAGGATCCTTCTCCACCCCTACACCTAAAATCCTCTCCATTGCACCCACCACAGCGCTCCAATATGCTTGAAGCCTGTCACAAGACCAAAGACAATGGGTAAGAGTACCCGTGCAGACCTTGCATTTGGGACATGCTGAAGATACCCCTGGTTTAAATTTTGACAAACGGTCTGGGGCTAAGTGGACCCTGTGGAGAATCTTCAACTGTAAAGCATGGGTCCTATTGCAAATTGGTATCTTCCTTGCATTCTCCCAAATATCCTCCCATGCCTCTGAAGAAACTTCAACACCCAGCTCTCCCACGTCTTGCAGAGTCGATCCGACTCATCTGAGGTGGTACCCCCCAATTGGTGATAT
>NC_057737.1:14337811-14368908 GCF_004010195.1 Chiloscyllium plagiosum | reverse complement strand
TGCCCAAATACACAAACCCCCCCTGTGACCACCTAAATGGGAATCTATAGTCACTCTCAAGGGCCAACTCTTTCGTAAGACCACCCATAGGCATAGCCTCTGATTTAGCAAAATTAATCTTATACCCTGAAAAAGTGCCAAACGTGTGAATGCATTGCATCAGGCAAGGCACTGAGACTGCTGGATTTGTCAAGAAAATTAGAACATCATCTGCATACAGCAAGATCTTATGTATTTTGACCCCACTTCTGGAGCTGATATATTGAGATCCCCACGAATGGCCTCTGCCAACGGTTCAATCACCAACATAAAAAGTAATGGTGAAAGGAGACAGCCCTGCCGGCTGCCCCTAGAAATATTAAAATTGCTTGGTCATACCCCATTGTTAATGACCACAGCGAGAGGTACACTGTAGAGAACCTTTACCCATCTTATGAAAACTTCACCCAGACCAAACCGGTCTAGAGTATAGAAAAGGTACGGCCACTCAACTCGGTCAATTGCCTTCTCTGCATCTAAAGAAATCACCAACCTCTGTATTGACTGCTGTTGGCATGCTTGAATTATGTTAAGCAGCCTCCTAACGTTATTGGAGGATCTGCGACCCTTTACGAAGCCCATCTGATCCTCTTTAATAATAGAGGGTAACACAGTCTCCAGCCTTAAAATCTTTAGTTTTAACAAACCTCTGATTGCTCTGCTATCCCTCTGCAAACATTGGAAATTTAGGGCCAGCTCTTTCTCAACTTGCATTGTAAAGTTAGGAGGACCCCTCTATGCACGTAACAATCCTTTTGCAAGCAGGATAAAGCAAGATTGGAGTGAGGCCACATTACACAGCTGAAAATTATATTCACGCACAAATCATTTGTCTGAATCACTTTTATTATGATTCTATCATAGGATGTGAGTACTGCAGAACAGGCCAGTGTTTTGTCGCCCATTCTTAATTACCCTTCAGAAGGTGATGGGGGCTAAGGCTGCCATATTGAACCACTGCAGTTCATGTGTTGTACCTAGCAGCATTGAAGAAAACAATGATATCGTTTCCGTTCAAGATAGTGTGTGCCTTGGAGCGAAATATGACCAACAAAAGAGAAGCTTGAACTATTCAGAACAAAGCTGCCCATTTAATTGACACTCCATCCACCATCTTCAATATTCACTCTCTTCACTGCTGACCCAGAACGATCGAACTATCTCCCATCTACACGATGTGCTGCAGTAACTCATTATTCCCCCTTTGACAGCACCTCTCAAATCTGCAAACTCCAACACTGGGAAGGATAAGAGCAACAGATACATGGGAGCACCTCCAAGTTCTCCTCCAAGTCACTCACCATTCTGCCTTGGAAATATATTGCTATTCCTTCACTGTGGCTGGGTCAAAATTGGAACTTCCCATGAACTGCAATAGTTCAACAATTCAGCTCACCACCACCTTCTCAACGGCAATTAAGAGTTGGGCAATAAATGTTGGCTCGAACAGCGACATCCAAATCCCAAGAATACATAAAAATACGATGAACATGATGGCCCACTAAGCAACTCCCATTTCCAGATGTGTCATTTTTCCACCCCTTTTTAGATCATCAGTTTCGAAAGTGCTATTGAAAGATTTGAAGTAATAATATAAATTTTACACCAGTTGGTTTGGAAGATAAAAATATAGAAAAATGACAGGTAGGTAAAGTCTGGCTAGTCCACCAAACATTCCCAAACTCCGGAAATGCCATAACAGTTACTTCCTATTCCAAAGCCATGAAAACTCTTTGTCAAAGCCAGAATGGACAAAATGGGGAGTCGATGGCCTAGTGGCATTATCGCTGGACTGTTAATCCAGAGACCAGATAACGTCTGGGGACCTGGGTTCGAATCCCGCCATGGAAAGAGGTGGAATTTGAATTCAAGAAATATCTGGAATTGGGAATCTAATAACCAAAATAAATCCATTGTCAACTGTGAGGAAAAACCCATCTGCTCTCTAATGCCCTTTAGGGAAAGAAATCTGCCATCCTTACCTTGTCTGGCCTACATGTGATTCCAGCAATGTGGTTGACTCTCAACTACCCTCTGGACAATTAGGGATGGGCAATAAATGCTGCCTACCCAGTAAAGCCTTCATCCCATAAATGAATAAAAAAGAAAAGATGTCAATGGCCAACGAGGGAAAGCTAGCATTTTAAAAAAATCTGCAGCTTGATCAGATGGGCCAATGGGCTCAGAAGTGGCAGATGGAGTTTAATTCAGATAAATGTGAGGTGTTGTATTTTGGGAAAGCAAACCTCAGTAGGACTTATACACTTAATGGTAAGGCCCTGAACAAAGAGACCCTGGAGTGCAGGTTCACAGCTCCTTGAAAGTGGAGTTGCAGCTAGATAAGATAGTGAAGAAGGCATTTGGTATGCTTTCCTTTATCGGTCAGAGTATTGAGTACAGGAGTTGGGAGGACATGTTGCGGCTGTACGGGACATTGGTTAGGCCACTGTTGGAATATTGCATGCAATTCGGGTCTCCTTCCAATCAGAAAGATGTTGTGGTGAGAGGAGAAAGATATAAAAGAGACCTAAGGGGCAACTTTTTCACACATAGGGTGGTACCTGCATGGAGTGAGCTGCCAGAGAAAGTGGAGGCTAGTACAATTGCAATATTTAAAAGGCGTTTGGATGGGTATATGAATAGGAAGGGTTTGGAAGGATATGGGCCAGGTGCTGGCAGGTGGGACAAGATTGGGTTGGGATATCTGGTCGGCATGGATGAGTTGGACCAAGGGGTCTTTTTCTGTGCTGTATATCTCTATGACTCTGTGACTCTATGACCCTCAAGTCACTAGAGGAAAAACAAATCGCACGGTTTTAATCTTTTGACTCAATGAACAAGAAAAAACCCTCAAATAGTAAAAACAACAGAAGTAGTCATATACCTGATAAGAGAATGATGTTAGAGCTCAAAGATAACTTGATTTTGTAACCTATCATGTTAAATTGATTAATTTTACTGCTTATAAATTGCTTATCAAATCAAAGGCATAGTCATGGTGATTTGAAGGAGGGAAATAATATAATTAGTGATATAGTCATTGACTAGGGAATCATATTATTAGTGTTTGTGTGGTTTCAGAGAAAAGGAAGTACCAGTGACAGAAACAGAGAGAGAAAAACAAAGGCATAGTGTGAAGTGGTGATTAACTGGTAATGTTTACAAAGCCAAAAACCACGCAATGCCAATGAGGTTGGAGTGTTAAAAAACACAATTTTCTAGTCAATCTGTTCAGAGATGTTATGACACACCAGGTGGGAACAGGGGGGCCTAGACCTGGGTTAAAGGTAGGGATGCTACCACTCCATCACAAGAGCCCCTAAATAGAGGACTACGCAATGAGAAGCAAAAACAGAAACAAAGACCAACTTAGAGGCAAGGTGTTTGTGAAATTGGAGGGTGAACAATAAAAGGAACAGCAATCTCTAATGGCACAAGTGGAGTAAATAGTCAAGGTAAGTGGTTAAGAACTAACCTGGCAAGTGACAGGAAGCTCGTATCGGAATACCACAAGGGTCAGGTTTGGATCCATTGTTTTTTTCAGTTTTTTATCAGCAATCCTGACACAGGAATAGGGTGCAACATTTAAAGTTTGCAAATGGTATAAATATGGCAAAATAGTAGATGGTGATGTGAATAAAGCTAAAGGAGTCGGAATGTCATCCATGATGGTGAAATGGTCAGAAGCACGGCAGTTAAGAGGTCAATGTGTAGAGATGTGCAAAGAGGTGCACTTTGTGGGTGCTAATATGGAAAGACAGTGTGACAAGTGGCATAACTGTGAAAAGTATAGATGAGCAGAGAGACTTCAGAGTTTGTATAAGAAAAACAACCTTAAAGTTAGCACAGCAACTTGATAATGTGGGTTAAAAAACACATACAGTCATAGAGATGTACAGCGCGGAAACAGACTAAAATATCAGTTACTTGGGTTTATTAATTGAGGAATATGAACAGAAAATTATCATTGATAGAACTTGATTAATTGGATCTGTTCTTAGCTTGAGTAGTGCAGAGCATTCTGGGTCTCACACTTCAAGAAAAATATAAAGGTATTAGAAAGAATACCGGGGTTTACCAGGATGTCACCAGGAATAAGGAACTTCAGGCGTAAGGGCAGGGGTTTGAAAAAGTTAGGTAAATTACCTTCCGTCCATATTCCAGGAGGACACTCCTTGAATTGTCACTAAAGTCCTCGGCTAATACTCTGAATACAAATGGCTGTGTCAGACAGTGAAATTTGAATTCACTAAAAATCTGGAACTAAAAGCTGTAATGTAACCACAGTTATAGAAATCCATCTGATTCACCAATGTCCTTTAGGAAAAGAAATCTATCATCCTTACCTGGTCTGGCCTATCCATGACTCCAGACTCACAGCAATGTGATTGACTCTTAACTGCCCATGCTGAAATTGTTTAGAGAGTCAACCAGTTTCAGGGCAGCTAGAAATAGGCAGCAAATATGCCCACAGCTCATGCCATAAAGAATGACCAAATAGAGGCTTTCAACATTATGAGATATTTTAATAAAGTAGAGGGAGGAAGCCTATGCCTTCTTGTGAAAAGGTCAGGACAGGGGGCAATAGGTTCAAATTCTTTGGCAAAACAAATTTAGGGGGATGATGAGAACAGTAAGCATCTGGAATGTTTTACCTCATACAGTGGGGGAGACTGACTATGAATAATTTTAAAAGGTTAGCAAGGTATTTACATAGAAACGTAGAAAATAGGAACAGGATAGGCCATTCGGGCCTTCAAGCCTGCTCCACCATTCAATATGATCATCCAACTCTGGACCCTGGTCCCAACTTTTCCCTGTGTCCTATGATCCCTTTAGACTTAAGAGCTACATCTAACTTCTTCCAACACATTTAATGTTTTGGCCTTGACACTTCTGAGGATGAAGCAACTCTAGGTTAATGGATAAACAACTAAGAGGGATGAACAACTAAGCTCAACAAGCAAGGACATGGCAGGCTGAATGGCCTCATTCTGTGTTGTACATTTCAATTGTTTGACAAACAGTGCAGTTTGTATGGTCTGTAGTTGCTGGGCACCACATAGGACTTACTGGAACATTACTTCTTAAAATAATATGAATGGTGAGTCAAACAGAAACTATCTCTGAGTTGTCTCTGGGCACTTAAAACATAAAATAAAATTCAGGAAAGTAAGTGCTTTTGAGTTCAAAGTGCATTGTGTGAAATTTATAACAAATGCAACATGAAACTTTTCTTCTACAAAGATATTAATTGTCATGATTATCATCATCCATAAATCAGCTGCAAAGAAATACTGTTGAATGCATCGACACTTTCATTATTAATAAAACAGGGCAATTTCAATTGGCTCATGTGAAATATTAAAATATTGCCTATCATGGCTTTGATATGTTAGAGTCCTTTTCAAAGATTTTCAACTTAGAATAACTTGTTGAGATTTTTGATGATCATATCTGTACAAGATGGAACAGATCAGTTCTAAAATAAAGATGTTACAAGATGAACACAATGTTCTAACATGCGGGATAAGTCACAGATGTGTATTTGTGTCTCATGTAATGAATTTCTAACCTTGTTATGATGAATGTGTGGAGTAAAAAATTATGTGTTTTCAAATAGGGATGGGCAAGGAAATAATTGGGAGAGTGAATCACCTTGAACTTTTCTCAGGTACAATCAGAGATTATTCACTGACAACATTTGCAGGTAACAAGAATGCATGGTTAAGCAGGAAGTGGGAAAGAAAGTGAAAAAGGAATGTTTAATGTGTGCATATGTTGGAACTTCAGTGGATCTAACACCAGTTTAAATTCAGAGCAAAGTACACAATATGGGGCAACATTTAAGGTGAGAGGGGAAAAATTTAAAAGGGAACTAAGGGGCAACGTTTTCACACTGAGGGTGGTGCTTGTATGGAATGAGCTGCCGGAGGAAGTGGTGGAGGTTGGTACAATTACAACATTTAAAAGGCATCTTGATGGTTATATGAAGAGAAAGGGTTTAGAGGGATATGGGCCAAATGCTGACAAATGGGACAAGATTAATTTGGGATATCTGATCAACATGGATGAGTTGGACAGAGGAGTCTGTTTCAATGCTGTATAGCTCGATGACTCTATTTCGGACAAACACAGGAAAGTACCACGAGAATGAATTAGATTACCAGATATTTTTCTTTGAATTTTTGCCATGAAAATCTGACAAGATTATCAGCATTCTCTTAAAACAATTATGGCCATGCACACATAATGATTTACCAAGATGGCCTCAAACTTGAGAACATATTTACAATCCGTTTTGAAGGGGGCACGATGGCCGAATGGTAATATCACTGGACTATTAATCCAGAGAGTTAGACGATATTCTGGGGACCTGCGTTTGAATCCTGCCATGGTAGATGATTGGAATTTGAATTCAACTTTTCTTAAACATCTGGAATTAAGAGTCTAATGATGACTGTGAAACCAATGTCAATTGTTGAAAAACGCATCTGGTTCACTAACGCCCCCCTGTAAGGTTGGAAACTGCCCTCCTTATCTGGTCTGGCCTGCATGTGACTCTAGATGCACACCAATGTGATTGACCCTTCACTGCCCTTGGCCAATGCTGGTCTAGCCAGTAATATCTATATCCCATGAATGAATAAAAAATGTATTGAACAGAGAAAATGTTCACAAATGCATTTAGTGCTCAATCTGTTCATGGCTATAGAGCAAAATTCTGAGTTTTGACACTCAAATTCTCACAGCAAGTTTCATAATCTCTTTTGGAATGTTAATTTGGGAATAATTAAATTGAATGGAAGATGATTGCAAAATTATTGATTTCATGAGCTTTATTTAAAGAGCTGCATTATCAGAGCTGCTGCACTTTATATGACATGATAAACTGAGAGGCAACAGCTTGTAACAGTACATCATATGGTGATTATAAGAAGATCTAATGACAGTATTCAAATATGAGCAGGAATTTCAATGCACCGTGGGTTTTTTCCTCCTGGATCTTGCTGTGCAATAAAATGACTGACATTTATATTCCCTTTGTAGCTACACATAGCCAGCTTCTGAATGTTCAGCACCATATTTGCACAACCTTGTCCGAAGCAGTCAGGAAGCTCGGCCACTTCCAAGCCTGGACTTCCTGTTAGCACGCCACTTGAGAGCTCTTCCCCGAGGCAGTCATTTCGTAGGCTGGCTCAAGTCAAATGTCCAGTTAAGGACAACAAAGGAGTTCCTGAGGTGTCAGGCTTGGTCAGGGGGCTGACAGCCTTCGAAGGTCAACAGTCTCCATAAGCTGGACAGGGAGCCTCTGCTGCAGGGTGGACCCTGTAAGTGCCCCAATCACAGCACTGACTCAATTGAAATGAAATAAAGACAAACTTGTCCCACAGCCACCAGGCCTCCCCATGGAGGGAGTGCCACTCCACAGAATGACCTGCAGCTACACCTGTGGCCCCCTCTTACAGATTGATTGTGGTTGGGTGAGAGAAGGTCTTACTGAATAAATGTTGCGGGTTTTCCAGCCCAATCTCTCCGGGTCCGGCCCTCATCAGATCTCAGACCAGGCCTATCCATTACCAGGAAGATTCCCAGTGAAGTCCCTGTCAGCCCAAACACGGTCAGTCAATTATTCACATTGACCTCCCACCACCTCTGGGGATAGAGATTCTCGGGTGGGTTCTGGAGGAAATGTGGGGGTCCACAATACTAAGATATCTGATTTTGTCCTCCAGGTTCTGCCTTCAAGACTTGTACCAGAAACAATCCATCCAGTATATTTAACACTGGTCAAGACCTCCATCATGCCGTCCAGGCTCCTGTATGGCTTCAGCTTTGGTTGTGCCAGCATCTGAAAGTAACATCCAAATTCCACCAACAAGTTTTATTTCAAATATGGATAACAATATGATAAGACACATGGGCAGAAGTAGGCCATTCAGCCCCTCAGATCTGCTCCGCCATGGCTGAAGTAATAATCCTCAACTCCACTTTCCTGCCTTTTCCCTATAAATGGTCATTCCCTTCCTGAGTAAAAATCTATCTTAACCATCAGATACCTGTTTTAGTGATGCTGATTGAGAGATGGATAATAGCTAGGAGACTAGGATTCCTGTACTGCTGTTCTTTAAGATGGGAAGCCTTCAGAAATGGGATAACGAGAATCCAGAGAAAGTATATTCCTGTTAGGGTGAAAGGAAAGGCTGGAAGGTATAGGGAATGCTAGATGACTAAAGAAGTTGAGAGTTTGGTTAAGAAAAAGAAGGAAGCATATGTCAGGTATAGAAAGGATAGATCGAATGAATCCTTAGAAGAGCATAAAGGCAGTAGGAGTATACTTAAGAGGGAAATCAGGAGGGCAAAAGGGGAGATGAGATAGCTTTGTCAAATAAAGTTAAGGAGAATGCAAAGGATTTTTACAAATACATTAAGGACAAAAGGGTAACTAGGGAGAGAATAGGGACCCTCAAAGGTCAACAAGGCAGCCTTTGTGTGGAGCCACAGAAGAGGGGGGAGATGCTAAATTAGTATTTTGCATCAGTATTTATTGTGGAAAAGGATATGGAAGATATAGAATGTAGGGAAATAGATGGTGACATCTTGAAAAATATCCATATTACAGAGGAAGTGCTGGATGTCTTGAAATGCATAAAGGTGGATAAATCCCCAGGACATGATCAGGTGTACCCTGGAACTCTGTGGGAAGCTAGGGAAGTGATTGCTGGGCCTCTTGCTGAGATATTTCTATCACCGATAGTCACAGGTGAGGTGCCAGAAAACTGGAAGTTGGCTAACGTGGTGCCACTGTTTAAGAAGGATGGTAAGGACAAGCCAAGGAACTATAAAACAGTGAGCCTGACATCGGTGGTGGGCAAGTTGTTGGAGGGAGCCCTGAGAGACAGGATGTACATGTATTTGGAAAGGCAAGGACTGATTAGGGATAGTCAACATTGCTTTGTGCGTGGGAAATCATGTCTCACAAACTCGATTGAGTTTCTTTGAAGAAGCAACAAAGAAGATTGATTAGGGTAGAACAGTAGATGTGATTTACATGGACTTCAGTAAGGTGTTCAGCAAAGTTCCCAATGGGAGACTGGTTAGCAAGATTAGATCTCACGGAATACAGGGAGAATTAGCATTTGGGTACAGAACTGGCTCAAAGGTAGAAGACAGAGGGTGGTGGTGGAGGGTTGTTTTTCAGACTGGAGGCCTGTGAGCAGTGGAGCGCCACAAGGATCGGTGCTGGGTCCACTACTTTTTGTGGTTTATATTAATGATTTGGATGTGAGCATAAGAAGTATAGTTAGTAAGTTTGCAGATGGCACCAAAATTGGACGCGTAGTGGACAGCGAAGAAGGTTACCTCAGATTACAACCGGATCTTGGTCAGATGGGCCAATGGACTAAGAAGTGACAGATAGAGTTTAATTCAGATAAATACAAGGTGCTGCATTTTGGGAAAGCAAATCTTAGTAGGACTTATACAATTAATGGTAAGGTCCAAGTTTGTGAGACATGATTTCCCACGCACAAAGCCATGTTGACTATCCCTAATCAGTCCTTGCTGAACAAAGAGACCTTGGAGTGCAGGTTCATAGCTTCTTGAAAGTGGAGTTGCGGGTAGATAGGGTAGTGAAGAAGGTGTTTGGTATCCTATCCTTTATTGGTCAGAGTATTGAGTATAGGAGTTGGGAGGTCATATCGCGCCTACAGGACGTTGGTTAGACCACTTTTGGAAAATTGCATGCAATTCTGGTCTCCTTCCTATCAGAAGGATGTTAAAAGGGTTCAGAAAAGATTTACAAGGATGTTGCCAGGGTTGGAGGATTTGAGCTATAGGGAGAGGCTGAACAGGCTGGGGCTGGTTTCCCTGGAGCGTCGGAGGCTGAGGGGTGACCTTATAGAGGTTTATGAAATCATGGATAGGGTAAATAGACAAGGTCTTTTCCCTGGAGTGGGGTAGTCCAGAACTAGAAGGCATAGGTTTAGGCTGAGGGGAAAGATATAAAAGAGACCTAAGGGGCAACCTTTTAATGCAGAGGGTGCTGCATGTATGGAATGAGCTGCAAAAGGAAGTAGTTGAAGGTGGTACAATTGCAACATTTAAAAGGCATCTGGATGGGTATATGAATAGGAAGGGTTTGGAGAGATATGGACCGGGTGCTGGCAAGTGGGACTAGATTGGGTTGGGATATCTGGTTTGCATGGACGAGTTGGACTGAAGGGTCTGTTTCCGTGCTGTATATCTCTATGATTCTCCGCTATCTGTGGTAAATCATGTCGATATTTTAGCTCAACTCAACTCTTTACAGTGACTCAGAGGGGAGCTCACAGATGATTATGTTTCCCTGTTGTTCTAGATGATAGGTTTGGAAGGTTCCATTACCATCCAAAAGCTGATGCAAGGGAAGAACATCATCTATAAATTTCCTTCCAAACCAAAAAGAAAAGGCAATGCAGAAATTGAATCCCAAATGCTTTTACTATTTGCAATTTACTATGACCAGTTTAATCCAATAATTTGAAATATTTCAAACATTATTGTTAGAATAATATATCTGACAGAGATAAAGATGCCACAATGGAAGTCATGGTACTTGAGAAAAATGGGGTCTCATTACATGTGCATTTTATTTTGTAAATATATTTATTTGCAAATTTTTTTAAACTTTACAAACATATAAAATTATTGAAAAATACAATCAA
Organism: Chiloscyllium plagiosum; assembly: GCF_004010195.1. Classification (NCBI taxonomy): domain Eukaryota; kingdom Metazoa; phylum Chordata; class Chondrichthyes; order Orectolobiformes; family Hemiscylliidae; genus Chiloscyllium; species Chiloscyllium plagiosum. The sequence continues at coordinate 14,358,163 of NC_057737.1, read as the reverse complement.
TAACAAATACAAAACAAAATACAATTTACAATACAACTATTGTCTACCAACTACTAACCTACCCTATAATACAAAACAAACCTTAACACTGTGCAAAGCAACACCAAAAAAAAGAAAAGCAAAAAAAACCCCACAGAATACAGAACAGCTATGCTAGGCATAAAGCTCCCAAACAAAGGAACGGGAGTGTTGTATATATACCTGTATTAACTCAGGAAAACCCCCTCCAGGGCCCAGGGCTCGACAAACCTAACCATCCTGGTTAAACAAACGCCCTAGTTAAGATAGCTGACAAATCTATATTACATGTGCATTTTACACACCATGATAATGCAGGAGAAGTCTTGCAGTATTGCAAAGAATGCAGCCTGTCAGTAATGTTTACAGCAATTTGACAGGGAGGAGGTGGTGTAAGGCAATAGAATGTATTGCGATACTGCTGTGATACCACAATAACATTTTCATCAATCTTTGAGTAAAGGAAACTAACTTTTATCAAAATGGAGATTCTGTAAGATGCTGTTGTCAAGGAGATGGAAGGCACACTTGTACCAATTGGCCTATTCACATTCACATTATATTCTCCTGTCTTGTGGAGCTGACAAGACAAACAGTTCAACACTTAGTAGTCAGTATGGATAATATCTGTTATCTGCATTATTACGTCAAAAAATAATGACGAACTAACCGCATGTACTGGTTTAATGTAGCTTCCACTTTCTTTACTGATAGTGTGGTAGAATGTGGGACCCAGCAGCATCATAGAGACACAGTGCATCAAGTGCTACATTGCCTTGCGATGTACATTGACAAAGCAGCCAAAACAAGTATTAGAGATTGTACAGCACATTGATAGGTAGGACGGGGAGAAGATAAGGAGAGATGGGGTCAGATTACAAGGCTGCCAGTGCAAAAGGGTAAATCTTTGCAGAAGTTGTTGCTGCTGAAACTCCTGATGCTGGGATCTATAAGACTTCCTCCATTCCGACCGAAACTGAATAAACAGGGACTGTGTGGAAATCCTGAACTTCATTTCACAGGTAACAGGAAGGTTGGAAAGATGGTTATTATGCATGAGGTCTGCTCTCAGTGGGGCACCATCAATATTCAAGACTGTAATAGCCCATGTTCAGGTGGATTGGCCATGCTAAATTGCCCATGGTGTTCAGGGATGAGTAGGTGAGGATTAGCCACGGTTAATTTAGGGTTACATGGATATGATAGGAGGGTGGGTTTGGGTAGGATGCCTTTCAAAGGGTCGGTGTGAACTCAATTGGCTGTATGGTCTCCTTCCACACTGTAGGGATTCTAGGATATTATGATCTTTCAATGTGTTCTGATGTCAGTCAGAGAGGAACTCAGGAGCCTTTAACGCTTGTAACTACTTGACCAGAGGGGAAAATAAACTATTTTAAAAAGCAGTATTATCTGGAAATTAATGCAGTGGTCATTTTGAGTTCCATTTTGAGGTGTATATTGTGAGTCAGAATAATAGGATTTGTTCACAAATTTGATTGGTTTTTCCTTCTGGGTTGGGAGGTGAGTTTCCTACCCAATGATTGGCTGTGTGCATCTTGAGGAAGAACTGTTCACAGGAGAAGCCCAGAGGCTAAAAGGTAAAAAGAGCCCATACAGTAACAGGCCTTCACCAACAGGTTGACACAGGTATCTCCAAAAGGTAACTGAAGCATTGGGTCTACCTAACATTAATGAAAGGATATTAGGAATACAGTCAACTCTGCTATTATACGGTAGTTCTGTTCTCATGCAATCCCATAATAATGAAATTGTGTAATACCAGCACCATTTAAACTAATGGGGCCAGAATCACGTTATAACCAATACAGGCTTTAAAAGTTTGCGCTATAGAAACAATGTCCTCAATTCATCAATCGTGTTACAGCAAATGCGCATTAATAAAACGCACATTATAGTAGTGCGACCTGTAGTCCAATGTTAGAGATTGCTTGTTTTACAGCAAATAAACGGATTGAATTCATGGTGAAAGGAGTAACACTCTTACCAAGCTAAAAGGAATAATTACTTTGTCTTTTCGGCACCATTTATGGTCCTGAATATATCAATGAAGTACACACTTGGTCATCTCTTTGAAAGATGAACATTAATATGAGTTTTACTAGTTATACACTCTTCCATTCCATCCTTACAAGTCTACCCATTTAAAAGAAATTATTTATTACTGAGGCACGGGCAAAGGGTTGGTAGTAAACATATTGGACTTTATGACAATACATTAGATTTTTTAAACAGCAATTGTCAGGTGCCAGTCTGCAAATTTGCCATATGTATTGTATTCTCTTTCTAAATATGTGTCGATGGCAGGATTATAAACTCAACCTCTAGGATTGCTGGGATATTTTTATAATCATTGGTAATTGTCAGTTGTCTCACTGTTTAGCCTTTTTGGTCTATTTTTTGGTCTTGCCCCCTAACCTAGCCTTTTTCTTCTGTTTGTTGTGCAAGTCAGGCTGCCCTCCAAAAGAATTAACTAAAAATTAACCAAATCACCTCAAAGACAGTCTCATTTAAGCAGAAAGGAGTCTCCAGAAAGTGAAAATTAACCTTTTCCTGGCATTGCCTAAACTGTCTTGAAGCCAAACACATCAATAAGTCTTCACAATGTTCTCGTATAAAAAGATTTTATTACCCACTCTACATGAATCTAACCACAAAAAAAATCTTTCTCTTTACGACTCCTTGAGCCACATGCCATTCATATTTCCAGAGAGTGAACTCCCTCCAGGCCTTTGCACAGTTTTAAGGGGTTCTATTTATTAAAGATTAAGAAACATTCCCTAATGGCAATTTATTCTGAAGTAACGGTTGTGGACTTATGTAAATATGGTGTTCTTTAAAGATTGCAATTTTATTTTTAAAGAATGAAGTTTCATTTGTAACATATTCTGCAAATCCATCATATTAAAACATTAGCAGAAATGGATGTAGAGCAGCTCCCCTTACAGCTTGGAGGCTGTAGGTACTGGCCAGTACAACATTACATGAGTGCTGTTCAATAGATGTCATTGGCTAGCCATGGTTATAGCCAATACACCATTATAACCACATTTGTTAACCTTAGTGCAAGCCACTTTTAACACTAGGCAGATAAAGGCTTGTCTGCAGGCCTGGCTATTCCAGCTCTGAAGGAGAGTCATCATGGACTCAAAACATTAACTCTTTCTCTCTCCACAGATGCTGCCATACCTACTGAGTTTCTCCAGCATTCTCTGTATTTGTTTCAGACTTACAGTATCTGTAATATTTTGCTTTGATTTTGGTAAAGGCTATTCATTGAATATAATTAGTTTTAAAAACAGCACCTACAGAGGTAATACTATTCTACTGGAAACTTCTATCTTTGGTTTTAATCAAAGTTTGGAATTCTATAATGTGTCCATTAGGCGTACATATCTTGGGTTGATCTGTGGTCCAACAATTGCGAGTGCAGGACCTTGACCTCACTGGGGGAGTTGCTGGGCATGTTGAATTACATAACATAAGAACATAAGAACTAGGAGCAGGATTAGGCCATCTGGCCCATCAAGCCTGCTCCGTCATTCAATAAGATCATGGCTGATCTGTTTGTGGACTCAGCTCCACTTACCAGCCCATTCACCATAACCCTTAATTCCTTTACTGTTCAAAAATCGATCTATCTTTGCCTTAAAAATTGCACAATGCATTCCCCACCCTTGGCCCCAATTCTCCATCCACAATGCAATTGTTTGTTGCTTGCTCTCTGCTAACATACCATGACATGCGCAGTTGCCACTGCCTGTTGCTGGCTCTCAGTTGGTTATGCTAGTTGATTGACTCAACCACAAAGACAGTTCTCCTCCCTGTTAAAAGTCACGTGTGTTTCCACAATACTGAAAATTGGAATGTTCGTGCATGTGACACCATTTCAACCAGTAACCTGTAAACACAGCCAAATGAATAAAGAACCACAAAGACTAAAGTGTACATGCCAGTACTGAAAGAAATACGCTCAGTGACAGGGGTCTGTTATGCCTTATAATTTATCAATTAACTAAGTGTGGATTATATGTCTCAGAGAAGGTTCACTTGGCTGATACTAGGTATGGAGGGATTGTTGAGCAGGTTGGGCCTGTACTCATTGACATTTAGAAGAATGAGAGGTTCCTTATTTAAACACACAATTTTTACAATTGAAAGATTCTTAGGGGACATGACTAGGTAGATGTGGAGAGGTTGTTTCCACTTATGCGAGAGTCTAGGACCAGAGGGCATTATCTCAGGATTACGGGTTCACAGTTTCAGAGTTTCAGTTTCAGTTCTCATTGCAGTATTACTTCCACTGCACATTTTTGTGGTCACTTGTACAGAGCTGATTTCACCAAGAATCTGACACAATCTTTGCCCAAATCCAGATTATATTCTTCAAGCCAATGTCTTTGCCATAAATCCATAATCCCAATGGATAGTTAGCACTTTCTAAATGAGACTTGGACAAACTATGGTCCTCATTCAGCCCACAGGAGCTTCTTATCCAACCCATGACTGCTCCAGGGAGAGTACATAAGGTGAGCGAGGGGACATGTGTGAGCCAAATGCACATATGTTCTTGGTGGCTGGCCAATAGACATCAGGCGTGATGGAAACATGGTTGATGGAGAGATTCAAGGGAAGTACTTCCAGGTAAGGCGGAGAGAACAAAGGCAGTTTTGTTTTGGGGAATGCATGCAGCTATCATGTTAAAGTAAGCAAGAACATGTGAAGAAGTGAGAGTAGCACAGGTAACTGTGTTTTTAAGATTAGTTATTCAATTATTGCAATTTTGCTTTGCTTTTTGGTTTCAGCCAGAAGTGCCCAGTGGATGATCCATCTGGATTTCCTCCAGAGGTCCTTAGCATCACAGATGCCAGTCACCAGCCAATTCAATTTACTTCACATCATGTCAAGAAATGGCAGGAGACACTGTATACTGCAAAGTCTACGGGCCCCGACATCATTCTGGCAATAGTACTGATGACTTGTGCCCCAGAAATTACATCCCATGGTGAGCTATTCCAGTACAGTTACATCACTGGCATCTACCCCATAAATTGAAAAGTTGACAGGTACATTGTACACACAAAAGCAGGAGAGATCCAATTCATCTAAACAGTGTTACATTAATCTACCATCCACCATTAGGGCATATCCACAGTGCTGCAAAAAACAGTACTTTCTGAGCAATAGCATGCTCACTGATGCCCAGTTTGGGTTGTGCCAGGGCCATTTCTGACCTCTTTATAGCCCTGGTTCAAACATGGACAGGAAAGCTGAATTCCAGACAGTGATTACTCTTCATATCAAGACCACAATTGATCGAGCGTCACATCAAGGAATCCTTGCAAAAACTATAATCAATGGAAATCAAGAGAAAATCTCTTTTAGTTGCAGTCACCCCTCATACAAAGGGAGAGAATTGTAATTTTTGGAAGTCAGCTGACTGACTCCATAAAGCCTGTCCACCATCAACAAGGCATAATTCAGGAGTGTGATGGAATACTCTCCTATTGCCTGCATGTGTGCAGCTCCAACAACACTCAAGAAGCTTAACACCATCCAGGACAAAGCAGCCTGTTTGATTGGCACCACATCCACAAGCATTCACTCTCTCCACCACTGACGCTCAGTAGCAGCAGTCTGTACCATCTCCAAGATGTGCTGTAGAAATTCACTAAAGATCCTTAGGCAGCACCTGGCAAACCCATGATCACTTCCATCTAGAAGGACAAGGGCAGCAGATACATGGGAACGCCATCACCTGTAGACTCCCCTCCAAGCCACTCTCGATCCTGGCTTGGGAATATATCGCCATTCCTTCAATATCATTGGATTGAAATTCTGAAACTACCCACCCACCCCCCCCAAACACAATGATTGGGGGAGCACAATGATTCAAAAAGGAAGTTCACCACCCCCTTTTCTAGGGCAACTAGGGATGAACAATAAGTGATGGCCCAGCCAGCAACCCCCAGATCCATGAACGAATAAACAAAACTTGGAAGCATGAGGACTACCTGCAGCAAGCCTGAAGGTATATATGACTGAATATGAGCACAAGCCATCTCAGTTTAATATTTTGAAATGGACATCTCAGTGATCAATCTGTCTTTGCACTTCCCAAAGTGTGAGTTGATAAAACATGTTTTGTTCCTACCAGTGGTGAAGCTAAGCTTTAGATTTTTAAAAGAATGTAATAGAAAGTGAAAAATGTGTGGTTTTAAGTTATGTTTTTTACTATTTTGAGAGGATTGAAAATTAGGAATGTGTTGACTAGCATGTGCACAACAGATTATAGATGGACGTATTTTTAAAGATGTGCAAAGTATTACATCGGGACAGTAGGACCACAGTAAAGCAGTATCTGTATTGACAAGACCAAAGAAAAATATTGCAGATACTGACAATCTGAAATAGAAGCAGAAAATGATGGAAGTACTCAGGCAGGTCAGGCAGTGTCCTGTTGGGAAAGAAAGAGTAACAGCAGACTCTGCTGACATTATAACGAGGGGTGATCAACTGCTTTGTCTACACTAACCCAAGAGGATAGGAAGAAGAGGGTCTGTTTGGTTTTGTTATTGTCTGTAATGCATCATGATGATGGTATAATTAGCACAACAGCAAAGGCTGTCCCAAAATGTATCTTCATTATTATTGCTCGTTACTTGTGTATTTTGCCAGCCTTCTTCCGTACGTTTTCATGCTCTCACTGAATGGTGGAGGAACTGTATAGCCTACTTCTGTTACTACGCTCCTACACTGGGGTCTAGCCCTCTGGAAGAAGGTTTTGCCCCTTTTCTAGACCCCTTCAATACCTTGTGTACAACAGAAATGTCACATATCTAATAAACTTGTTTTGTAACTTGAAATGTTATTTTTCTTGTCACATTCAGTCCAACTGATGCCATTTACAACAGTCACCATGCTTCAAATAAGTATTTGTATTGTACTTGCAATGTAGAAGGTGCAGTCTAAATGCAAGCCTTTTACCTTTTATTGGCAACATGATTTTTCCAATGAAGAAGTGCCAGCACTGCCCCGTTCTTTGACATTATTACAGTATTGGCTGTCGTTTCATTTTGCATTCAAGTATATATTCAGATAGCACTAGTTGTTCTTTCACACTTGGACATCAAATCATGTGACTGATTCGTTGGTACATAAAACAGTCTACTGATCTTATTGCCCACAATTTATGATGTTATTATTTCAGTATTGTCTTCCTAAAGCCCCTTCTCTGTTGGTCAATTGAATACAAGAGTAAAATCTGGTAAATGTGTTACTTGTTGTCCAACACTGATGCAAATAGTTACTACTTGTGTCTCTCTCCCACAGCAATCAAACTATTAACCACAGCGGATATTCAATGGAGGAGAAATGTAGCAAGCATCCAGAGTCAATACATCAATCTAAGTGTTGCTGGCTTTGTCATTTGCAATCCCAATTCTGAATTCATCTTTTCAAATGAGTCCAATTTACATCATGCCTCAACAGGAGAATAAACGACCAATATCTTTTCTTCAGGAGGGGTTCTCTATATCTGGAGAACAATGGTAACATTAGATTGCAAATGTCCTTTAACCATGTAGGAGAGATAGCCCATCCCCAAAGTTCCCTTCTATTTAAACTTTCTTCTTGACTGAGACCTCCTGCCAAGGATGAATCTAATCTAGACAACCATTTAAATGTACAGAATTGTTTAAGATTTCCAATATTGATGATGTGCAATTACGATCTAAATAGTAGGGTGACTTCTATCAGGTTGTTCAGGCTCAATAGTTGTTTTTAAAAAGTACCTAATTCAATGGATTCCCCCGATCCTGAGTTCCTGAGATTTTAAAAAATCTTTACAAAGCCTCTGATACAACTAGCAAGAAGGAAAATTGCAACATCCTCAATCTTTGGTGCTTTGGTTTATACAGGAGGAAGGCAGAGCATAAATAAGATGATGGAGCTCAGTCTTTGAATTTGCATCATAAATGCATCTATAAGTACACTGGTGCTTCAAAACTCCTTCACTTCTGAGCTTAATGTCCTCCTTACTGACTTTCATCCAACTCTCTCCATTAATTCAACTTGCCTCAGATGTTAATTATCCATATGTTGATGGCATTAAAATGTACAGGTTTTACTACCCTGGATTCTTGCTGCACATTGTATTCAATTTTCACAGAATTAGACAATACAGAAGAGGACTTTCAACACCAAGTCTGCACTGACAATAATTACTTTGAATCTACATTAATCCCACTTTTCAGCACTTGGCCCATAACCTGGAATGTTATGACATTTCAAGTGCATATCCACTTACTTTTTAAAGTTGTCAGGTTTTCGGCCTCAACCATCCTCCCAGGCAGATTCCCACCACCCTCTGGGTGAAAAACCTTTTTCCTCATATCCTCTCTGAATCTCCAGCCTTTCACCTTGAAACGATGCCCCCTTGTTACTGATCCTCCAATTAAGGGAACGGCTGTTTTCTGTGCATCCTTCCCCCTCAGAATCTTAGTCACTGCAATCAAGTCACGTCTCAGGCTTTTCTGCGCTAAAGAAAACAACCCAACCTCTCTTCATTGCTAAATTGTTTCCACCCTAGGCCAACATCCTGGTGAATCCTCTCTGTGATCTGCAATCACATCCTTCCTGTAGTGCAGTGACCAGAGCCACACAGACTGTACTCCAGCTGTGGCCTAAGTAAAATCCTGTACAGCTCCAACATAACCTCTGTGCTCTTATAATCTATACCATAACCGATAAAGGCAAGCATCCAATATGCCTTCTTAACTACTGTATTAACCCGTCCTGCCATCTTCAGGGACAAACATCTTAGATCTCTCTGTTCTCCTGAGCTTCCGAGTGTCCTGCCATTCTTTGAATACTCCCTTGTCTTGTCCCTTCTTCCAAACTGTATCACCTCATACTTTTCAGGATTAAGTTCCATTTACCACTGATTTGCCCATCTGACCAAACCCATCTATATCCTTCTGTAACCTAAGACTTTCTTTGTCACAAACAACTATCTGACCAATCTTTATGTCAACCATAAATTTACTTATCACCACATTTTCCTCTCTATTATTTAAATATATTAGAAATAACAAGGGACCCAACACTGATCCCTGTGCAATGCCACTGGAGACCAGGTTCCAATCAACACAAACAGCCTTTTACCACCAGTTTGTGCCTGACTAAGCTAATTTTGGACCCAACTTGCCAAGTTGCCCTAGATCCAATGTGCTTTTACCTTTTTTAACAACCTCCCATGTAGGACCTTATAAAATCTATATAAATTGCATCAACTGTACTACACTCATCTCCATGGAAAATGCAGGATCTCCCTCTGACAAAGCCCTGTTAACTATCTGCAATCAAACCTTGCCTCTCTAAGCAGAGATTGATTCTCTCCTTCTGAGTTTTCTCCAGTAGTTTCCCTACCACTGATGTGAGACTCACTAGTCTGTAATTCCCTGGCTTATCTCTACCACTCTTCTTGAAAAGTGGAAACACAGTCAGTGTATTCCAGTACTCTAGCTCCTCTTCCACAGCCAGAGCACAATTAAAAACTCAGGCACAGCCCCTGTAATTTTCTCCATCTCCCACAACCTGTTGAGATCTGGGAATCTGTCCAATTATAAGTCTTCCAATGCCTCCTGACTCCCAATGTCAAACTGCACAAGAACCTCACACTCTCTCTTCATGAATTCTTCTCCAAAATCAAGATGGATGTGAAGTACTTAACACCCCAACAATGCCCTCCTGCTCCATACATAGATTGCCCCTTGGTCCCTACTGGGTCCTACTCTTTCCCTGGTTATCTTTTTCCCTTGATATGTTTATAGCATTTCTTGGGTTTCTCCTTAATTATAACTGCAAGTGTTTCTCATAGCCCCTTTTTGCTCTTTTAATTGCTTTCTTGAGTTTCTGCACTAGCGTCTTCATTGATTTGCTCCCTTTGTACCTATTAAAAGCCTTTTTTACTTCTTACACAGACCTGAATATTCCTAGATATCCAGAGTTCTCTAGGCTTGCTCCTACATTTTGCCCTAAAAGGAACACATTGGGCCTGTACTCTCCCCATCTCCATTCTGAATGCCCCCCACCGTTTGCCATAGATTTACCCATAAAGTAGCTGTTCCCGTCTACTTTAGCCAGATCCTGCCTTTTTAAATAAAATCTGTCTTCCTCCAATCCAAAACCATCTTTTGCAGACAATCGTTTTCCTCTTCCATAACAAACTTAAACCATATGGTGTTGTGGTCGCCATCACTAAAATGCCCTCCCACTGCCACCTTGAATACCTATCTGACTGTATTCCCCAGAATTAAGTCCAGCATTACAGCTTCCCTTGTTGGGCATTCTACACGTTGATATAAAAAGCTCTCCTGAATACATTTCAAGACGTCTGACCCCTCTAACCTCTTTACACTGTGACTATCCCAATTAGTGTTGGGAAAGCTGAAATCCTCTGACATTGGATATATGAATATCCCCTGATAACCCCACTGTCCAAAGATGTGCAAGCTAGGTGAATTAGCCATGGTAAAGATCCAAGGTTATGGGGATAGAGTAGGGAGCTGGGTCTAGATGGGATGCTCTTCAGAGCATTGATAGGCCAAATGGCCTCATTCCACACTGTACGGATTCTATGATTCTAATTTTATTTCTTTGATTTTGTTTTTAAGTTGCTGTATAGCCCCACTGTAACCATATCTTTCATACCTCCTCCAGCCTTATATGTCCTTTTGTAGTCTTCATTTCTCTAACTCTGGCTAACTATTTGGCCCTTTCTTGGACCCACTAGTTGTGAGTATCTGTAGCCAACTTAATTATCTTCTCTGGAGATGCTGCTCAAAACCACTCTACCAACTTACTTCTCTCCCCAGGTTGAAAAGACATTTCAAATCTTATTCTATTGGTAAGTCTTAATCACCTCTCAAAATTATTTCTTTTCTTGGAACCTATTTTCCTATACATTTCACCATCCACATTGGAACCCACATTGGAATCAACATTAAGTGGGTTGCACTATGGACCAGCAAGTTAGACCTAATGTTATAGATCCCAATGAAATTAATGCAATATCATTTCTCTGATGCCAGGTTACAAAGTCTCTGTGTCTTACGGTATAAGTGAAGTTTATCTCAGTAAAAATGAACGACAACTTTTGTCTCTTGTGTTGTTCTTAATCATACCAAATGTACCAGTCAAGCTGGGATGGTTCTAAATGAACCATTCAATAAACAGGCAGCAATTATGCGATATTTTCACCTCCTTCAGAATTGCTTGAATCACAACATATGGTATAAGCTTAAAAAAAAGGATGCTGAATAGGTGTCGGAGTAAAGCAAGATACAAAATGGAGGGAGATGCAAGAATTGGCAAAAATTAATAAAAATAAGGGCATTACCATTGCAGTCATAGGGAGGCCATGTTTATAAAATGCTACTGGTGCAATGACTGCAAAATTGCAAGAATTTAAAAATAACTTCTAGAAGTGATAATCTGTGACAAAGTTAACAGTTGCTTGGATAAGGGTGGTTAATGAAGGAAAGCTAGCACTGATGTTAAGACAAATCACATTTAATGGACTTAGTTGAGATTTTTGGTTTGGTAATAGAGAGGGTTGATGAGGGTAACACAATCAAACCTTTTTAAATAAATGTTCTGCTTCAAGTTGAGGATTGTATCCAGTTCTGCACTCCACACATTCAAAACATAATTTAGAAAGAGTGTGAGGCTCTACAGGAGGTACAGAAAAGATTTATGACAGTGAATCCAGGGATGAGGGAGTTCAATTAAAAGAGAAGGGAAGGTTGAAAGGACATTTGACAGAGAAGTTCAAAATCTTGAGGAGTCTTGGTAGAGTAGATAGGGCCTTTTGATGGAAGGGTCAGGAAATCTCGGACAGATATTAGTGGTGATTGATGAAGGAACTAAAGACAGCCTGAAAAACATTTAACGCAGTCCATAGTTAAGATCTAGAATGTTTTGCCAGAGAGGGTGGTGGAGACAGATTCAATTATAGCTTTCAAATGAAAATTGGGTAAATAACTGACCTGAACCATCACAATCAGAGTACTTTGCATAGTTGTTGTACTTAAGAAGGGATAAAAATAAAAAAAAACTGCTGATGCTGGAAATCTGAACCAAACACAAGAAGTGCTGGCAGCATCTATTGAGGGGTCTCATATTTTTCAGATTAAATGGTATCTCTGCTTTTGTCTCCACAGATGCTGCTAGACCAGCTGCGTTTCTCCAGCAATTCTGTTTTTGTTTTAATAAAGGACATACTGGCACTGGAAGCTGTTCAGAAGAAATCATTCCTGGGATGAAGGGGCTCACTTTATCAAGAATGGCTCAACATTCATTGGAGTTGAGTAAAATGAGTGGTGACCAAATCGAAACATTCAAGATTCTGAGGGGGTTTGACAGGGTAGAGACTGAGAAGGCATTTCCACTAATGGGGGAGCCTTACATTAGGGGACATAGTTACAAATTAAGGGGGCACTCATTTAAAATGGAGATTTGTAGGAATTTCTTCTCGTGATATTCAGAATCCTCTACCCCAGAGAATTGTGGAGGCTCGGTCATTGTATTAAAAGAGGTAGATAAACTTCTGAACTTTTGAGGTGCTGAGGGAAATAAAAGCTGGCATGAAAAACATATTGAGACCCACAACAAATCAGCCAGGATCTTCTTATAGATTCACAGAGTCAGAGTCATTAAGTCATAGAATCATATAGCATGGAAACAGACCCTTCAGTCCAACCAGTCCATGTCGATCATAATGCCAAACTAAACTGGTCCCACCTGACTGTGCTTGGCCCATATTCCCCCAAACCTTTCCTATTCATGAACTTACCCAAACGTCTTTTAAACTTTGTAACTGTACCTGCATCCACCACTTCCTCTGGCAGTTTATTCCACACACGAACCATTCTCTATGTTAAAAAAAAAGTTGCCCCTCATCTCTTTTTTAATTCTTTCTCATCTCACCTTAAAAATATGCCCCCTAGTCTTGAAATCCCCCATCCTAGGAAAAAGATAACTGCCACTCACCTTATCTGTACACCTCATGATTTTATAAACCTCTGTAGTGTCACCCCATCAACCTCCTATGCTTCAGTGAAAAAAGTCCTAGCCTATCTAGCCTCTCCCCATAATTCAAGCCCTCCATTCCCAGCAACATCCTGGTAAATCTTTTCTGAACCGTCTCCAGCTTAATAATATCCTTCCTATAATAGGGCGATCAGAACTGTATACATTACTCTTGCACTGTGGAGCAGGCTTGAGGGGGCAAATAGGCTACTTGTTATATTCTGACGATAAAGAACAGTTGCAGGCTTATGGAGAAAGGTGACTGGAGTCAGAGGAAGCTGAACTGCTCTTGCAGAGACCTGCAACCAACCTGATGTGCCAAATAGTCTCTCTCTGTGCAATTGTAAGTATTCTACTAATCTATCGACTGTTCCAATTTTATCTCATTAATTCCACAGGCAAGTTTAATAGTCATTGGGTTTGGGAAGGGTCATGGAGGTTGTGGAGTATATAACAGCCAGAAAAGTCACCACAAGATCACTTTGTTGCATGGATCCTGGAAGTCAATAAAGAGGCTGAAACGTAGAAAGCTATGAGTTCTGAATAGAGGAGTTAAAGGGGTTGGTGCTATTGCGGGTGGCTACTGTTTGGGATGTCCAAGGCTCAATGCTTCAAATAGGAAAAACTAAATGTAAAGTGATCAGATTTGCTAATGATGCTGAGGAAGACACCAGGAATCTTTCAGGACTAGAAGTCAATAAACTGGGGAGAAATAGGAATTGAAGGATATTAGCACGTATTAGTAAAAAGGCTGTGTTAGGGAAATGAATGGGACTGAAGGCTGGTAAGTCCCCAGGACCTGATATTTTGAAGATATTCGACTGAGAAGAAGCAGCTGTGAAATTGCTGAACACATTGGTAATCATTTTCCAAAATTTGATAGATTCTGAAATGGTTCCCGCAGATTGGGTTCCATTCCTCAACCGTTGGTGGGGTGATTGATTTTAGATGAGTCAATGGAAGGATCACTGTGTGCTCTTAAACTAGGAAAGGTGCAAGAGATCATAAGCAAAATGAATACCACTGATTGTTATCTAATTATCCCTGCTGGAGAGTCATACATTTGGATGCTGAGTAAGGACAAAATAATACACCTCAGTCATTAACAACATTCCTGATATTTTGACCATACTCCCATTTTAAAACTGTCATTGGTGCCTTCAAATTCTTGGATGGGTTTCTCCCTGTGTGGATTGATAGTCATGTGACCTCTACCATGAGGCACAAACTAGAGGTGGCCATTTTACCAGTACTTCAATAAAGACACTGTAAAGACCAGACTGCTGCCTTTTGAATACAGAACATGATGTCAGAAGTGGAGTTGGGGCTGAACAGTTGTAAAAACAAAATTCACAGCCAGTGGTAGAGACACACAGGATTGTTTTAGGGGCATGAAAGTTGCTACAAGCAACTGAAAGAAGGCAAAAACAAAACAGAGAAACAGGTCAAACACTGGGTAAGACACAATGGTTGCACCATTTCCCTTCCCAGCTTCAATCAAAATGAAAGGTAATTATTTAAGTACTACCTGTTTTTATCATATGTGCTGTAACATTTCTGAATAGTGGCAGATTGTTTAGCAAGCCAGTGCAATGAAAAGTAACTACACTCCTAGCATTGTTGGGAAGAGACTGTTTCAAAGTGTATTTCACCCTAAAGATCTCTGAAGAAAGAAGAAACAAACAGAAGAAAGTTTTAAAACCTTAATGGCACTCTTTAAATCCCAAATTAATGTAACTTATGAATAGTATAGGTCCACTATTATGGCCCAAGGTGAAAGAACCCATAGATCAGAGTTATTTCATTAATTCAGCTTGAAGAATCCTGTGAATTTACACAACTAAAAGACAGTTTAATTAAAGACAGGACTGTATTAGATATAAAGGATCATGCAGTGAGTGCACGTCAACTGAGAGTGAAGAAACAAAATCTCCGGGAAAAAAGTTGACATGAGGAGAGGTGCTGAGGTTGAACATTAACTATATTCATGGCAGAAAAAAATGATCTGATAGATACTCCAGATGCAAACAGAAGAACAATCACAGGAAAAGGGCAGGATACAAGGACCTCATATACACGAGAAGACTCGTCAAGTGTGAGGAAAGTAGTGTTCTCACTGTAAGAAGCTGAATCAGTTTGCAACAAATGCATGACGACAAGGAAGTGTAACAATTAAGTACAGATAGCCTCAGGAAAATATCAGCTGAAGAATCTAATAAAGCTACCATACAACAGGTCAGTTCATGTAGGTTAACAGGGCACTTGGAAAGGCAAGGACTGATTTGGGATAGTCAGCCTGGCTTTGTGCTTGAGAAATAGTGTCTCACTAACTTGATTGAGTTTTTTGAAGAGCTGACAATGAAGATTGATTAAAGCAGAGCCATAGACATTGTCTAAGTGGACTTCTGCAAAGCGTTCAAAAGGTTCTGCATGGTAGACTTGTTAGCAAGATTAGATCATATGGAATCCAGGGGGAGCTAGCCAACTGGATACAAAATTGGCTTGAAGGTAGAAAACAGAAGGTGGGAGTACAGGGTTATTTTTCAGACTGGAGGCCTGTGACCAGCAAGGATCACTGCTGGGTCCATTGCTTTATGTTATTTGGATGTGAATATAGGAGGTATGGGTTAGTAAGTTTGTAGATGACACCAAAATTGGAGGTGTAGTGGACAACAAAGAAGGTTACCTCAGAGTACAACAGGACCTTGATCAGTTGGACCAATGGGCTGAGGAGTGACAGATGTTGTGTTAAACTTGAAAGGGTTCGGAAAAGATTTACAAGGATGTTGCCAGGTTTGGAGGGTTTGAATTGTAGAGTGAGGATGAATAGGCTATTCTCCCTGGAACATTGGCGACTAAGGGGTGACCTTACAGAAATTTACAAAATTACGAGAGGGCTTGTATAGGGTGAATAGGCAAGGTCTTTTTTCCTAGGGTAGGGGTGTCCAAAGCATAGGTTTAATATGAGAGGAAAAGGATTTAACAGGGGCCTAAGGGGCAATTTTTTCATGAAGAGGGTGGTGCGTGTATGGTACGATCTGCCAGAAGACATGGTGGAGACAGATACAATAACAACGTTTAAGAGGGATATGTGCCAAATCAGTTTAGGATATCTAGTCAGAGTGGACAAGTTAGACTGAAGAGTCTATTTCAGTGTCGTATGGCTCTATGATACATGCATTGTGTGTGCTGAAATTAGATTACAGGGAGTACATCATATCAACATTAATTACCAGTGTCATTGCAACATGATGACCTTTACAGACCTGTACAATGTAGCTGAACATGGCAATCTAAACGTACAGCTCTCGAAAATGAGACTGAGACTATGTATTGGCACCATACACATGCCAAGAGATCAGGTTACTCCATGAACCAATGCAGTGACAGGAATGAGGATCTAGAGTTCCAGATCATGGACAAGCAAAAGCCAGTCATCTCAACCAGGGCAAGACTAAAGCTTGGACTGGTAACCTTCAATGTGTCAAAAGAGATGTGCAACATGTCACCACATACTAAACAATTGATCACAGTGCAGATGCTGGAGGTATAAACAGTGCACTTACAGCATTAGGGTGTCTTCTGGGAGAATATCATCTCAAAGTTGGTGAGAATGCAAGACCAATTCAGAATCTGCTGAGGGAAATTCAAGTTGAGCCTGAAACAGAAGAGCTGGGAAAGATGTGGGTAATTACAGAAGTGACAACTCCTACTGAATAGATTAGCAGTATGACATCGGTGAAACAACCTGGAGAGCTGGGAGAATGTATTGAAGCAAAGAACCTACATAGAGCTCCAAAAGGATCTCACTATCCATGCTAACCATTGAAGGAGTTCTGCCATAACTTGAGAAGGCAAAAATCATCACTATCCTAGATTAGGAATATGATGGTGGCGAGTGAAGTTGAGTAAAAGCAGCAGCTTTCGAACTGCATGCTGGTTACCTTTCGGGAGATACAGGTGGCTCCACATGCTGTTTGGCATTTCCACTGCTCCAAAGGGGTATGAACTCAGACAACATGTTGGTGATCTTTCCCGAGTGGAAGCTGTAGACGATGATCTGCTGGGCAATGGATGTGCAGACACAACGGCAAAAGCTATTGTTGACCTTGATCAAAATCTGCTAAACGGCTCAACGCAAATTGAAGATGTTTCTGTATGGCTCATGAAAGGGTATTTATGTGTGATCTTATTTCTTGTATTCATGGATTAAACGCTGTGAAATTCATATTCCCATTATTCATTTTGCTGAGCACCAGGATCGTGTGGCAAAACAATGTTCCGCATGGTTTTGTGGGCCAGTTTTCCACCACCTCCGAATGTTTTGCATCTAAAGTAGCCACGTCATCCTGGAAAAGATTTCCCAATATTAAAGGTGCATCTTGAAGCATGTAGAAAGTATGCCAGTTAAAGATTAACACAAAGAAAAACAAAGAGCACAGGCTTTTGGTGAGCTGGCCACCCTGTTTTGATAGGGTGGTCCATCAAGCATGGAGAATTGTGTGTGAACATCCTAACCTGCCGCATTTATATTTTGTCACAGCACAAACTATGGCCAGTGCATGAGTTCAGAGTTTTCTTTTTAAACCCATTATCAGTATTAAAGGGCCAACATCATCCTGTCACCTTTACCTCTTAATGTGAAGGTTGTGGGTTCAAGTATGATTCCAGGGGGTACCTTTGCCATTGTGCTGAGTGAGTGCTGCACTGTTGGAGGTGTAGTCCTTTAGATTAAATATTAAATAGAGGTTTTATCTGACTTTCGGTAGCTGTAAGAAATACCATGCCACCAGTTCAAAAAAAAGCCAAGGAGTTCTCCAGGTGAATATTTATCTCTTAACTAACACATAATGACATCAGTGCCTTTTCTGGGACCTTTTCTGTGTAAATTGGCTCAATGTTCTATATTACAGCAGTCACTAGATATTAACATTAAGTTGTAAATCTCATTACAATATTCTGAGGTTATGAAAGGTACTGTATGAATATAAGATTCTGGGTTTTTTGTGTATAAGTAATCTTTTATTTTCTTAAGATTGTTTAATGACATTAGAACATTAGAACTAGGAGCAGGAGTAGGCAATTCATCCCCTCGATCCTGCTCTGTTGTGACACTCATTGGTTACTAATTTCCATTTGTAAGCTGCAGAAACAGCCAAACCAATTCTGTAACCGCCTTTACAAAAAATCCATCTCTCAGTATTCAATTCTCAATAATCAACCAATGCAATGATAATTTATCTCCATCAGCAGTTAACCTTCTCTTTCAAAGTGGGGTGAGAATCATACTTTCTGCGATTGTTTAAAACCAGGGAATATTCTTTCGGACATAGTGACCTTGAAGTAAAGTCATTGGACTAGTAATCCAGAGGTCTGGGGTAATGGTTGCGAGGCATTGGTTCAAATCACAGCAACTGATGGAATTTAAATTCAGTTAATAAATCTGGAATTTTAAGTTTGTCTCAGTCATGGTGAACGGGAGAACAATTAACAATTGTTATAAAAACTCATCTGGTTATCTAATGTCTTTCAAGGAAGGAAATCTGTCCCCTTTGCCCAGTCTGGCCTAGTATGTAACTCCTGGCCTGCAGCAATGTTGTTGTCTCTTAAATACCCTCTGTAATGGCCTTTAAGTCAAACAGTTAAGGGCGCTTCAAAGTAGGAAACAAATGCTGGTCTTGCCAGTGACACCCACATCCCTGAAAACTAAGGAAGTTGAGGTCAATTTTGAACATACCATCATGGCAAACAGCATTTTGCTGAGGGCAAATACATGGCAATGCTATTAGTCATTTGGTGTATGTAAAGGATACAGAGCTGCCACAATTGACACAAAACACAAAATAATTATGGATAAATAAGGCAATTCAGCACATCTTTAACTCTCCTCTTGAGTATAATCATGTTTTTTCATCGAAACTGCTGGTCTATCCTAACTCTCAGTGCAAAGCATAATTTACCAAACAGTCCAAATGCACTTTCTTTTATGCATTTGAACGTGTGTCCTCTTGAACTACTTGAATGCAATGTGTTGGCTTTGTAACTTTTCCATTCCATGACAATTGTGTTTAACAGTAAAATCACCTCTGATATTCCTTCTTGTGTGTGAAATCCCATATAGTCTCCAACTTTTCATCATGAGTCAGACCTTTGTTGCTGGAAATCAGCCTTGTCTCACCTCTCTTTGACACTTGATTGTCTCAAGATACTAGAATGAGACAGTTTGAAGATCCCACCCTGTGAATTGTACTCTTGTTTTCTGCCTATATAGTTGAAGGTTCTACTGGCTTCTTCATTGATTGGATAGGGTCATAGAGTCATAGAGATGTACAGCATGGAAACAGACCCTTCGGTCCAACCCGTCCATGCCGACAAGATATCCCAACCCAATCTAGTCCCACCTGCCAGCACCCGGCCCATATCCCTTCAAACCCTTCCTATTCATATACCCATCCAAATGCCTCTTAAATGTTGCAATTGTACCAGCCTCCACCACTTCCTCTGGCAGCTCATTCCATATATGTACCACCCTCTGCGTGAAAAGATTGCCCCGTAGGTCTCTTTTATATCTTTCCCCTCTCACCCAAAAACAATGCCCTCCAGTTCTGGACTCCCCGACCCCAGGGAAAAGACTTTGTCTATTTATCCATCCATGCCCTTCATAATTTTGTAAACCTCTATAAGGTTACCCCTCAGCCTCCGACGCTGTAGGGAAAACAGCCCCAGCCCGTTCAGCCTCTCCCTGTAGCTCAAATCCTCCAACCCTGGCAACATCCTTGTAAATCTTTTATGAACCCTATCAAGTTTCACAACTTCTTTCCGATAGGAAGGAGACCAGAACAGCACGCAATATTCCAACAGTGGCCTAACCAATGTCCTGTACAGCCGCAACATGACCTCCCAACTCCTGTACTCAATACTCTGACCAATAAAGGAAAGCATACCAAATGCCTTCCTCACTATCCTATCTTCCTGCGACTCCACTTTCAAGGAGCTATGAACCTGCACTCCAAGTTCTCTTTGTTCAGCAACACTCCCTAGGACCTTACCATTAAGTATATAAGTCCTGCTAAGATTTGGTTTCCCAAAATGCTGCACCTCACATTTATCTGAATTAAACTCCATCTGCCACTTCTCAGCCCATTGGCCCATCTGGTCAAGATCCTGTTGTAATCTGAGGTAACCCTCTTCGCTGTCCACTACACCTCCAATTTTGGTGTCATC
>NC_057737.1:14297654-14337088 GCF_004010195.1 Chiloscyllium plagiosum | reverse complement strand
TATCTCATGTCCCCATTTTGCCCTCCTGATTTCCCTCTTAAGTATACTCCTACTTTCTTGATACTCTTCTAAGGATTCAATCGATCTATCCTGTCTATACCTGACATATGCTTCCTTCTTTTTCTTCACGAAACCCTCAATTTCTTTAGTCATCCAGCATTTCCTATACCTACCAGCCTTCCCTTTCACCCTGACAGGAATATACTCTCTCTGGATTCTTGTTATCTCATTTCTGAAAGCTTCCCATTTTCTAGCCGTCCCTTTACCTGCAATCAGCTTTCAAAAATTCTTGCCTAATACAGTCAAAATTGGCCTTTCTCCAATTTAGAACTTCAACTTTTAGATCTAGTCTATCCTTTTCCATCACTATTTTAAAACAAATATGAATTATGGTCGCTGGCCCCAAAGTGCTCCCACACTGACACCTCAGTCACCTGCCCTGCCTTATTTCCCAAAAGTAGGTCAAGTTTTGCACCTTCTCTAGTAGGTACATCCACATACTGAATCAGAAAATTGTCTTGTGCACACTTAAGAAATTCCTCTCCATCTAAACCTTTAACACTATGGCAGTCCCAGTCGATGTTTGGAAAGTTAAAATCCCATACCATAACTACCATTCTTACAGATAGCTGAGATCTTCTTACAAGTTTGTTTCTCAATTTCCCTCTGACTATTGAGGGGTCTATAATACAATCCCAATAAGGTGATCATCCCTTTCTTATTTCTCAATTCCACCCAAATAACTTGCCTGGATGTATTTCCGGGAATATCCTCCCTCAGCACAGCTGTAATGCTATCCCTTATCAAAAATGCCACTCCCCCCCCTTTCTATCCTTCCTGTAGCATTTGTATCCTGGAACATTAAGCTGCCAGTCCTGCCCATCCCCAAACCATGTTTCTGTAATTGCTATGATATCCCAGTCCCATGTTCCTAACCATGCCCTGAGTTCATCTGCCTTCCCTGTCAAAGCCCTTGCATTGAAATAAATGCAGTTTGCCAAAACTCCCCAGACTCTTTCATGTTCATCTTTAGCCAATACCATTCGTGAAGGATACATTTGCTCATTTGAAATGAAGTAATTTACACTTTGACCAGATGGGCCAATGGGCAGAGAAGTGGCAGATGGAGTTTAATTCAGATAAATGCGAGGTGCAGCATTTTGGGAAAGCAAATCTTAGTATGACTTATACGCTTAATGGTAAGTTCCTAGGGAGTGTTGCTGAACAAAGAGACCTTGGAGTGCAGGTTCATAGCTCCTTGAAAGTGGAGTCGTAGGTAGATAGGATAGTGAAGAAGGCATTTGGTATGCTTTCCTTTATTGGTCAGAGTATTGAGTACAGGAGTTGGGAGGTCATGTTGCGGTTGTACAGGACGTTGGTTAGACCACTTTTGGAAAATTGCGTGCTGTTCTGGTCTCCTTCCTATCAGAAAGAAGTTGTGAAACTTGAAAGGGTTCATAAAAGATTTACAAGGATGTTGCCAGGGTTGGAGGATTTGAGTTATATGTAAGAGGCATTTGGATGGGTATATGAATAGGAAGGGTTTGGAGGGATATGGACTAGATTGGGTTGGGATATCTGTTCGGCATGGACAGGTTAGACTGAAAGGTCTGTTTCCATGCTGTACATCGCTATGACTTCCAACTGCCACTGTGATGTTCAATTTGATATTTTATTCAATTCCTGCTATAACGTTTTGAGCCAAAATTTCTCCTAGTTTGGGATAATTTGAAAACTTAGCCATGTTACATTCAAGATTTTAAGGCATTTGTCAAGATTTGGAATGCAGGAAGTGAGGGTCAGTGGGGGGGACACAGACTTCCACAAATGCCACTGAACTATTGAGATGGCTGCATACAGATCCATCAGTGGAAAAGTAAAGCACATATAGTTGTGTTGCTACGTGGATCTGGAGATTTGTTAGAAAGTGTGGCATTGGATGAAAGGAAAGGACCAGCAGTATGATAAGGAGAAACCAGTGGGTGTAGCAGAAAGGGGATGGGTTATCTTGTCAGATAGCAGAAAAGGTTAAGGGTGCAAAAAAGGCTAGATGATGACAGTCACAAGTAAGATTGTGAGTGTGAACTTCACAAACATCTTCCTGTCTGATGACCTGCATTGTGAGAACAATTTTGTTCTTTCCTTAACATTTGCATGCCCGCTGCGTGTGGAATGAAAAGCTCCATCTGCCTTACGTTCTTGGGTCAAATTATAAATTGAATGCTCTCTGTTCCAATACATTGCAGAGGAGCAGCTGACACTGCGGAGCAGCCTTTCACCTTGTCCCCGGTTTCTGCAACAATAGAGTCAAGCACACCTCATACCACAGCAAGAACACATGTGGTGCAGTTAAAGTTTAAAATCATGTCGGTTAAGTCAGAACATTCTGACCCTACAGATTTCGTAATTGCAGGAGTTCAATACTGAAGGGGCTGCTAGCACAACAAGGGTTGGAAATAAATATTTACACATACATTGCTCTCACCGTCTTGTTAACACGACATTTTCCTTCCCTTCTGTCCCTTCCTGAAAGAGTTGCATCTTCATGGTGGGGTGCAGCCCCTCGACAATGAATGGTGTAAAGCTATTTGACTGCAAGTGCCATCACAGTCGATGTTTAATCTATCTTGAGCCAACATTCATTGATATACACATATTCAATAAGACGTGGGAGAAAGACAACCAATGGAAAAATAGTGCTGCATTTTAAAACACCTTCCCTCCTCTACCATGGGACACAGGCCTGGCATGGTGGCTCAATGGTTAGCACTGCTGCCTCACAGCACCAGGGACCTGAGTTCGATTCCAGCCTTGGGCGACTGTCTGTGTGGAGTTTGCACATTTTCCCCGTGTCTGCGTGAGCACCCTCCGGGTGCTCCAGTTTCCTCCCACAGTTACAAAGATGTACAGGTTAGGTGAATTGGCCATGTTAAACTTCCCATAGTGTTAGGTACATAAGTCAGGGGAAAATGGGTCTGGGTGGGTTACTCTTTGGAGGATCGATGTGGACTTGTTGGGCTGAATGGCCTGTTTCCATACTGTCGGGAATCTAATCAATAGTAGTCATTTAACGTATGTAAACTACTATCCCAGACCAGAGAAAGGATGGACCAGGCAGTACCAGTTTGTCCTCCAACCAATCGGAGTGAATGAGCGTATCCTCAAGGCTGGAATTAAAGAAAGGCACATATAGCACAGATAATGGTAATACCCTTGGTCTTGACATCCATGAACCCCAGGTTGTTGATCTGGGATCATGGGTTCAATGCCCATTGTCACAGATGGTGAAATTTGCATTCAATAATTATAAATAAAATCTGGAATATAAAGCTAGTCTAATGGCAATATATAACTGCTGTTTTTTTGTCATAAAAATCCATCTGGTTTGCTGATGTCCTTTAGGGAAGGAAATCTGCTGTTCTCACCTGGTTTGGTCTAAATATGATAGAAATGAGGCTGAATCTTAACAGCCCCTTTGTGCAATAAATGTCTCACTTTGCATATGTAGCTCATTCAGACCAATAAGTCCAAATCTTTGTATACAATTCCACTCAAAGATCTTCACATCTTTCCTGATTTATCACTGTCACCTTCTGTTCCTTTCTCCCTTGTGTATTTACCTAACCTCCCTTTAAGAGCATTTCATTTTTTTATTGGAGGCACATATATGAGTCTGTAAATGATGATAGTAGGATGATTCGGTGCAACCTAGAATTGGATTTGGCTATCCCACTCAATGTTCCTCTTCCCCTTGATGTCCAATAGTCCAATGGGGCAACACAATTCAATAGTTAAAATTGGAAACTGTGACTCCTAGCCTCTCCCAGTTTCCAGCTAACTGACTTTGCACCATACACTCACACAGCTGTGTTGCTATAGCTCAGGCTAAGACTGCAATTCTAACTTTTCTTAAAATCTCAAGTTCACACATGGATAATAGTCGGAGCATGTTTGTGATTTCAGCAATATCTAGATTGGTTGGGTGCCAAGCATATAATTCCTGGAGATCAAGTTCCTTATTCTGAGTAATAAGGAACAAAGAAGCCCTCCCACCCTGTTATACTCTCTTCCACCCACTTCCGTCAGGCAGAAGATATAAAAGTTTGTATCAACGTATAAATAGGTTCAAAAACAGATTCTTCCCCACTGTTATCAGACTTTTGAAAGGACCTGTCAAATTTTAAATTTAAATGTTGATCTTGTTTTCTGTGCACCTTCTCTGCAGCTGCAGTATTGTATTCCTCACTCTATTACCCTATGCATTTTGTATGGTCTGATCTGCCTGTACTGCACGCAGAACAAAACTTTTCATTGTACCTGAGTACATGTGATGATAATAAAGTAAATCAAATCAAATCAAAGTTGTATTTCTGTCATATCTTTGTGGTGTTCCTATTACTGTATCACATTACTTCTGGAGTGCAGCCACTATTATGTAGGCAATGGTTAATTCACGGAAAGCAAGGTCGCATTAACGGAAAAATGAGATGAATGACAAGTTAAAGGAAAAGAAGAAAATGCTACATTCAAGTAAAATTAGAAGCAGAGGTACTGGAAGCACAAAACTAGTCAGCAATTGTTCAGTTAGATTTTCATCTGTAGGTTCTTTGACAGAAATGCCAGATATAAATTAAAATAATTAATATACACATAGGAAAAATAAAATGGAAAGATTATGCTGGTAACAATTCTATGAGGAATGATGAGAGGGGACATCAGAGTATAGTTGCCAACATGGACTGAATGGCCTGAATCTGTTCTGTAAATTCTGTCTAATTTTATCTAATAAAGGAGTTACATTTAAAATATGAATTTACTTGCCTCCCAGCAGATGGTAAATGTTTTCGAGATTATCCATGTTCGTGAATGTGAATTTTTGTAGTCTGAGGAATTGATTGACAATCAGGATACCAGAAGAATTTCTTACTCATCTATAAATGGTGTGAACATTTTTGTCTAGGGCACAGGCTGGACAGCTCGTTGCCAGCTTTGACTGAAAATCTTGTGAATTTGCATCCAAACTCAGTTTGCAACAGAAAACTGCAGCTTTGTTACCATAGAATAGTCTCAGGAGTTTGTAAATTAACAGGGCATGTTTATCAAAGGTAATCAAAGAATAAGTAAGTTGATTAATTGCTTTAAAGAGCATTGTGTTAGCAAAAAATAATTCTTAATCTTTGTTCGGATATTAGTCATGTGGCTTTATCATTCTAATGTTATCACATGACAGTATATTGCGATTTAATCTAAATTGTAAAACTTCCACTTGATGACCATGCAGTTTTAAAATTCACTGTCCAGATTCATGTCCCTTGAGTAATTAGTATTCCAGGCAAAGGGGCATCAACTTTAATTCCAGCCAAATGGACAGAAATGAAACCTGGGGCTATCTTAATGTGCAAGCTTTAACATGCCGCTGTGTAACTGCCCAGTTAGTCTGTGTAAGAGGCATCAGAGGGCATCAGTAGGTCTTCAATCAGAAATGGTGAAAACCAAGTGAGGCACTCCTGCACCGAGGCACTCCTACATCTCAGGCTGTGGAGTTTAAGTTGCAGTTGGGACCTTAATATGGGTTTGAATTTTTATTCCATCTTTGGAGATTCAAGTCTTTATTTTTCTTTTCTAGAAAAGCAGTGGGAATACTTTAACTCACCTTTACTATTTATTTGCTGTTAAGTGTAAAAACAGAAACCTCATGTTCAGATTTCAGAAATCACGATACTTAAACATGAGAATAGAAGAAACAGGAGCAGATAGATCATGCAGCTGCTCCAGTTAACCTTTAAAAAAGGATAATGGCTGATATTCTACTTTTTTACCCACTTTATATTCATATCCCTTGATTCCCTCAGTGTCGAAAAACCTGTCAATCTCAGTCTCCAAAATACTCGCATGAGCAGTCGCATTATTCTTGGGGTAGAGATTTCCAAAGATTCCAAGTCAAGAAATTTCTCACTCCTGAATGGCCACCTCTTATCCTAGGAACATTCTAGATTCTCTGACCTACTTAATATCTATGGCAGTTCTCTACATAAATGTCCATCAATGTTCAAAACATTTCCTTTTCCATCATTTTCACCAATGTTAGAGATTCTATTTTGTGATTCAATGAACAACATATTCACCTCTCGTACAGGAGATCCTCCCCCAAATATGCCATGCATGCAAACAAACTAACACTCTGCTCAGCATGATGGGAAGTGATGATAAAAAGGTAGATTCAAATTTCATGGGCAGTGACTAATGAATGTACCTTTATTTATAATTAATAGATTTAAAGCAATATGGTGTATCAGCACAACACATTGCGTTAGGGATACAAGACAATATTGAAAAGCAAATGATGAGAAACAATTTTTCATTTAATGCAGAGTATTTATTGTTTGAAGCCACACCTTGTGAAGATCAAAGCAAAAAAATCTGAAAGATAGCTTATATTTACATCATAGCAGTCAAATATTGCCACCTTTAAGGGACACCTAATGGGGTCTAATTTTTATACACGTTTTTATAATATATTTTGCCATGAACAGCAAGAGACCGATTAATCCATGTGGAAGTTCTTAAATTTGTCACTTTCAAAAATTGTCAGAAAGCCAACTATTTCTTGATCTTTTTAACCTGACTGACCTCTTGTCAAGGCCAGTAGCCAGGGACTTACAAACAGCTGCCACTGACAGAAATGTCCCTCAGCCATTAACCACTATGGACTTTAAGTTATGCCTATTTAGACCACAACCCAACAGGAAACATTTGAACAGTAAACGTAAAGGGACGGACCAGGTTTAAATAAACTCTGGGTTAAATTTACAAATAGCATCATGGGAGATCAGTTGGTACAATAACAAAATTGACCACAAGTTTCTTTGCAGAATTTTGACTTTACTGTTTACAAGTTGTGAATGCATTACAGGTTCCTGCTAAATGAGCCTCTTAGGTTTTAGGCAGATATTTATTTATTGGTTTTCTCTTTAAAATCAGCTTTGATTGGCCACATAATTAATTCTGCCATGTATCAGTTCCATACTCTTCCTCAATACAGTTTAATTCTTCACCCAATATTATTGCTTTCACTTCAAATATGCTGCCTCAGATTTTCGGCTTTAGTTCCTGAAGGACCAGTGTTTAGTCCTGTTAGAATTTTATGAGATGCCTCCAACTCCATTTTTCTAAACTTCAGTGAATACAGTCCTAACTGATCCAACCTCTTATCAAATGTCAAGCCTGCCATCCCAAGAATTGATCCAGTAAATCTTTGTTATACTCTCTCCATAGTGAGAACGTCCTTCCTCAGATAGGGAGGCCAAAATGTACATAATACAATAGTCTCACCAAGGCCCTTTACAATTACATCTAGACATCCCTGCTCCTGTACTCAGATCCCCTCACTATGAAGACCAACATTCCATTTGCCTTCTTCACTGCCTCCTGCATCTACACGGTTACTGTCAGGGAACGAGAATGTATATCCTTTAGGTTTGAGCTAGGCTGTTTTGGGGTGGTCAGAAAAGAATTTACGCAACTGGTAAAGGAAATCAGGAACTCCCTCCCCTGGGAAGCACGTAAGTCAACCAATGGCTTCAAAATTGAGATTCCTGGGCACGTGTCAGGTAATCCAGATGGATAAATGGAGTAAAGGTACTGGTCTGTCACAATGGGGAGGGGCAGACTCCAGCTCTTGATCTGTCAGCTCCCATTTCCACTTCCCCACTTGCTATAGAATGGGAGAGGGGGATTAAGCTTTTCATTTTCTCCTGAATGTTTCCCTTCTATGCCACCCCAGTATGGCAAGAGTGCTACAATCTCAACCTGTGATCATTCATTTAAATTAGAATACACCCTCCTCATACATAGAAAACCTGGTATTACCAAACTTCTTCTCCCTCTAAAGAGGGGAGAATTAAAGTAATGCGAAGTTTGATAGCATCCAACTATTTTTCGCCTTGTACATAAATATTTAAAATCTGTACTGATTGAAATAAGCTCGAGTGAAGGGGTCAAGCAAGTTTTATGGCTGGAAAAAAAGAGTCAGATGATTAATGAAAGGCTGGGGCGAGAGCAGGCAGTTTTAATTAGCCCACGGTGCCTCCATCCTCTCACAGCCTGTTGAATCATTGACTCACTATGGCCATTAATACACCGTTGAGGATGAGCAATTTTAACGTTTCATTTAAGTGAAACATTTTGTTCTCCCCTTTGTCTGCTGACAATGAGGAACTGCAAGCTGGCTTTTGGCGTCTGAGTTTTTTTTTAAAAGAAATGTGTCCTGTCTCTTTCTGTTTGGGGGGGTTAGGAATTTAAAGCATAATGTTCCCTGTCCCTCCCGGGTGGTGGGAAAGGATTTTGATGACAGTCCACACTCTAGAGTGTCATAACCTGCTCATGCCGTGTGTGGTATCCTCTGCTTGTCTGAACGTTGGCGGCCTTGCAAACACAATGGCATGAAAGTGGTACAGTTCGCCTGGCCTGTGCCACCATAGATTGCAGCCTGTCTGCCCAAGTTAAGCAATACAACTGAAGGTTTAGAGAATCAGTGACCTGACCCAAAACTGTCAAATCTGATGGCATGACAAGGCTAAGACTGTGCATAACAAGCGCTGTCACACTGCGTGATTTGGACCTTGTTCTGTTTCCACACTTTGAGAAGGATCTAGCTAATTGACTTCCCTAGGTATCACTCGCTGCTCCACCTCGCCTCCAAGCCCGCTCCTCTGGTTGGCTGGGTCTCAGCTCGACTGGCCTTTTCCCATCACCAAGCCTCATGCCTCATTAATTTCTCTCAGCGAATGGTCAGGATGCTTCGCTCAGGAAACCAGGCAGCTGCCTTCAGGGAGCTAATGGATAGACACTTTCCCAGAAGCTGTATTCACGGATTTGATCCCGAGGTGAAACCTCTGGCAGCAGTGAGTCTTAAGACAGACATTCAGACACACACACACACTGACACATATACACACACACACACACATTAACCTTTCCATGAGGAAATAAATGCTGATGAAATAAAAGGGCAAAATCACATTACACTACCTGCTTACTCAGCTACAAAGCCCTGTATAACCTGAATAAGAACAGACCATTTCACAACAAAAACAAATTGAGTTGACAGCTTGACTATTATCAGCCTCCTGTGAGCAGAATTTCCTTTACAATTACTCACCAAATGTTCCCTCGTTATGTCTCATGTTGGTGCACCACTCTGTGGCGTTAAGTGGGTCATTTTATCCCCCTCCAGATGGGAAAGACTTCACTTGTTAGCCCAGAACAGGGGCAGGTGAATGGACTCCCACACCACTCGCTGCCTGGATTGGGGCCTGGAGTGGTCAAAACTGAATCCTATTCCACCCTTCTCAGGGGTGTCCCATCCAGCAGTGGTCACCACACTGCAAACATGAGCAAAAACCCAAAGAAAAACACATGTCAGAAGATCAGTTATGTATTTTAAAGTTAGATACAGTTAACAATTAATGGCTTCAAATATCCATTAATGAAAATGATGCATCTATAAAGTCTCCAGTTCTGTACTGAAGAAACACTGATAATTCTGAATATGTAGGTATATGATGTCATAGCCATCTCTGTCCATTAGTGACTGAGCATACCTTAAGGGTAACTATTCCACAAGCTTGGAGGGTACAGTGAGGAGGTAGGTCTTCGTGAACTACCACAGCTGGTACAGGGTTGCACCCATACTGTTGCATAATTTTACACTGCACTCTAGTCATCTAGTCAACCAAGCAAACCAACCAACACCCAGTGTCAAAGCTCACCCAGCAATGACGTTCACTAGGACCAGATGCCAACCAGTACCCGTCAAAGAGTCATAGAGTCATAGCATGGAAAGAGATCCTTCGGCCCAATCAGTCCATTCCAACCATAATCCCAAAGTAAACTAGTCCCACCTGCCTCTGCTTGGTCCGTATCTCTCCAAACATTTCTTATTTTTGTACTTATCTAAATGTCATAGAGTCATAAGGTTATATGGCACAGAAACAGACCTTTTGGTCCAACTTGTTCATGGGGACCAGATATCCTAAATTAACCTAATCCCATATCCCTCAAAACCCTTCCTATTCATGTACCCATCCAGATGTCTTTTAAACATTGTAATTGTACCAGACCTCACCACTTGTTCTGGCAGCTCATTCCATACACACACCACCCTCTACATGAAAAAGTTGTCCCATAGGTCCCTTTTACGCTCTCACCTTAAACTTACGTCCTCTAGTTTTGGTCTCCCCCACCCCTGAGAATCCCTTAAGTGTGGAAACAGGTCTTCTGACCCTCCGGAGAGTAACCTACCCAGACCCATTCCCCAACCCTATTACTCCACATTTACCCCTGACTAATGCACCTAACTTACACATCCCTGAACACAATGGGCAATTTAGCATAGCCAATTCATCTAACCTGCACGTCTTTAGATTGTGGGAGGAAACTGGAACACCAAGAGGAAACCCACGCCAACACAGGGAGAATGTGCAAACTCCACACAGACAGTCACCCGAGGCTATAATCGAACCGGGTCCCTGGTGCTGTGAGGCAGCAGTGCTAACCACTGAGCTACCGCGCCAGGGAAAAAAACGTCTTGGCTATTCACCCTATCCATGCCCCTCATGATTTTATAAAGTTCTATAATGTCACCCCTCAGCCTCTGATGCTCCAGGGAAAACAACCGGCAGTCTATTTAGCCTCCCCTACACCTTAAACCCTCCAATCCTGGCAACATCCTTATAAATCTTATCTGCTACCCTTCAAGTTTAACAACATCTTTCCTGCAGCAGGGAGACTAGAATTGAATGCAGTATTCCAAATGTGGCTTCACCAATGCTCTGTACAGCCACCAACATGACCTCCCAACTCCTATGCTCAATGCACTGACCAATAAAGACAAGTGTACCAATGCCTTCTTCACTATCCTGTCTACTTGTTTTTCAAGGAACTATGACCTGCACTCCAAGGTCTCTGTTCAACAACACTCCTTAGGACCTTACCATTAAGCGTATAAGCCCTGCCCTATTTGCCTTTCCAAAATGCATTGGCCCACTCGATCATGAAACCGTTGAACTCTGAGGTAAACATCTTCACTGCCCACTACATGATCACGTTTGGTGTCATCTGCAAACTTACTAGTAATTTCTCCTCTAGTAATCACATCCAAATCATTTATATAAATGACAAAAAGCAGTGGAGCTAGCACCAATGTGGCCCATCACTGATCAGAGGCCTCCAGTCTGAAAAACAACCCTCCACCACCATTCTCTGTTTTCTGCCGTTAAGCCAATTTTGTACCCAATTGGCAAGCTCACCATGAATCCCATGTGAACTAACTTTACTAATTAGTCTACCATGCAGAACCTTGTCAAAGGCTTTACTAAAGTTCAAGTAAACAACATCTACTGCCCTGAGCTGGATCTGTATGTTTATTGGAAGGTGTTGTTCGAGTAGATAAAGAAAGAAAGTTTCCTCTTGTGGGGAAGAGCATTAACTAGAGGCTATCAATTTTCAATTGTCAACAAGAGAATGCT
This sequence comes from Chiloscyllium plagiosum, assembly GCF_004010195.1. Classification (NCBI taxonomy): domain Eukaryota; kingdom Metazoa; phylum Chordata; class Chondrichthyes; order Orectolobiformes; family Hemiscylliidae; genus Chiloscyllium; species Chiloscyllium plagiosum. The sequence continues at coordinate 14,325,560 of NC_057737.1, read as the reverse complement.
CAACTTGCTACCACAGAGAATGGCTGAAACAAATCGTGTAGAAGCACTTAAAGGGAAACTGGGAAAAGTACTGAGAGAGAAGGGTCTAGAGAGCTATGTTGTTAAATTTAGAGAGAGAAAATGGGAGGAGGCTTGAATGCAGCAATGAACTGGCTGGGCTGAATGGCCTGGTACTATGCAGAGGGTCTTACGGGATCTTAAGTGAACAATGCCCAAGCAAAGAGTCACCATCTATGAGAAAGGAAGGGTGGGGGAAGAGAAATATGAAAACAACATACTGTTATTTTCAATACACTTACATTGAATTCTACTGCACAGAAACAATCGGGTTCTGCTGATGAACTTGCACAGATCATATCTCATGATCTGCATACGGGGTCTTCTGTGGTTAACGTGATGCCCTATTTCATATCAGAAATACAGGAACAACAGACTATTTGATCAACTCGAACAAAGCTGGCAAGTCTTCTTTCCGCATTGACCTGGATATTTTTAATATATTTTAATAGCAACAATAAAAAGCAATAATTTATATTTGTATAACATATTTGGCTGTTAATGAGGTTGGTAAGACTTACTTTTGAAGTGCAATAATAGTTGTGATGTAGAAAGCAGAGCAGCAAGATCTCACAAGAAGCACTGATCAGACCATTTGATGGTGTTGACTGAGGGACACATACTGGCCAGAATACTGCTCTTCTAAACAATTATATCTTAGGAACTATTACATTTACCCAAGGAAGTAGACTTCAGGGGGCTTAATATTTCATCTGTAAGACAGCATCTGTGACTGGGCAGCACTCATTCAGAACTGCACTAGAGCTCCAGCCGACATTTTGTGCTGAAGAGTTTTAAATGATGACTGAACACACACTCAGTGGGGGATTGATAACACTGAGCTAAGGTCAAGTTCACAGCCAGAGATTTGGTGCCTGTTTTTAATCCACCATGAGATATTAAGCAGGATAATGATTCCAAAATAGAGATTCATTTGTCAAAAAAAAAGCTTCTTCTTTTGGACGAAGTCTCCATTTCTGAGCAGACAGATTTTGCGAGCTGTTTTACACAGATGTAACCTAACTGAGGAGTATTGACGAACAGGATTTCATATTGAGTCATGTTACAAATTACCCCCAGACTGGAAAGTATCAGGCACTTTTCCCCATATCTAACATCTTGAAACACACTTGCCATTATCCAAAGTTCCATTGAGTGTGCCAATTAACAGGATTTACCCTATGTAATCATTCCTACTGTGTGTTTGGAATAAGTTGATGTATTAATTACAATATTACTGTCTCAGATAGATAGCATTATTTTCCTGTTTTTAGCCAAACAATTTACAGGCATGACAGCTTTTTAAACTAAATTCTTTCTTAGCGAATCACATTAATATATTCAAACATCTAATGTACAGTTATTAAACTTCAATGTTAATTATCAGCTTGTCAGTTGGCTGTTCTTTCTAGATTCTCTTTTTTTTATTCACTTGTTGGACACAGGCATTGCTGGCTGGACCAGAATTCAGTGCCCATCCCTAGTTGCCCTTTGATAAAGAGATGGTGAGCTGCCTTGTTGAAGTGCTTCCTCGGAACAATGCGTTTAGCTTCTTCTCTTTGTATGGCTCATAGGGAGTAACGTGGTGCCTCAGGAACGAAGGGTTACTGTAGCTCATGGCAATTAAGGCAAGCTTTGAAGCTTCGAAAATCCTTCATAAACAGGGGTCAGCGTATACACTAAGTATGAAATATGAACCACCAGTTGGCCACCAGTTCGGTTCAACGAGTCCACTATTCCATGTTCCCAAACAAAATGGTCACCATTTTGAAGAGTGAAAATATTTCCTTTTATGAGTTGCCACCCACATTCTGCTTTGTATGAGTGTGTCTCAAATTCCTGCGCAGCTTCTTGCCAGTGTTGTTTAATTCCTCTGCCTGATCCTACGTGTTGCCTCATAAGGCAAGGATAATACTAAATCTCTGATTCTGAGCTGGACAATTGAGCCTGACTCCGAGTGTGAGTAGAGCCCCAAATATGCATGTTTTAGCTGAAAAGAAATGAGCCTTGATTTAAATACTAAGTATAGTCCTAAACATGTAGTTTGGCATCCAAAAACAAGGCTCATCCTACATACTGGGTCAAACTGCTTTTCTTTATGCATTGATGGGATATGGGTGTCGCTGGCTAGGCCAATGTTAATTGCACATCCCTAACAGTTCAGAGTTAACCACATTGCTGTGGGTTTGGAATCCCATGTCGATCAGATAAGGCAATTTTCCTCCCTAAAAGACCTCAGTGAACACAGTAGGTTTTTCCAACAGCTTCATGAACATCATTAGAGTCTCAATTTCAGATTTTGATTTTATTGAATTCAAATTCCAGCATATGCCATGACAGGATTCAAACCCAAGCTGTGATCTACTGAGAGGTTAAATCCATTCACAATATAGAGTTCAAGTTGCTCGTGCAAACAGATCTTGAGGTTCTGTTTCCCTATTTATCCCAGTACAGAAGCAGGATCTTTAGAAACTGACCTTTTGAAAGCCCAAAATTCAAAGGGGTCAAACAAGAACATAAGAAAATGAAGCAGAATGCATTTGCATTTATTTAGCATTTTTCACAGCCTCAAGATATTGTAGAGTTACGGAGTCATACAGGAAGGAAACAGACCCTTCGGTTCAACGAGTCCACTATTCCATGTTCCCAAACAAAACTAGCCCCGCTTGCCTGTGTTTTACTCATATCTCTCCAAACCCTTCCTATTCATGAATTTATCCAAACGTCTTGTAAACATTGTAACTGTACCTGCATCCACTATTTCCTCTGGCAGTTCATTCCACACACGTTGCCCACTATGTCCTTTTTAAATCTTTCTCTTCTAACCTTAAAAATATGCCCCCTAGTTCTGAACTCCCCATTCCTTGGGAAAAGACTTTTGCTATCCACCTTATCTGTGCCCCTCATGATTTATTAAATCTCTATAAAGTCACTCCTCAACCTCCTACGGTCTAATGAAAAATATCCTAGCTTATCCAGCCTCTCCTTATATCTCAAACCCTCCTTTCCTGACAACATCCTCGTAAATATTCTCTGAATCCTCTCTAATTCAATAATATCCTTCCTATAACAGGGCGACCAGAACTGCAAAGAGTACTCCAGATGAGGCCTCACTAACGTCCTAAATGACCACTAGCAATCCCTGTGGAACATCGCTGGTTACAGGCCTCCAATCCATAAAACAACCCTTCACCATCACTCTCTGTCTCCTGCCGTTAAGCCAATTATGTATCCAATGGAAAGCTCACCCTGTATCCCATATGACCTAATTTTACTAATTAGTCTACCATGCGAATCTTGTCAAAGGCTTTACTGAAGTCCAAGTAAACAACGTCCACCTCTCTGCCCTCATCAACCTTCTTGATACTTGCTTAAAAAGCTCAAGCAAGTTAGTGACACACAATTCCCCTCTCACAAAACCATGCTGATTGTCCCTAATCATTCCTTGCCTCTCCAAATGTATGTTAATCCTGTCTTTCAGAATCACCTTCTGCCAATGTCTGGCTCACAGGTCTACAGTTCCCAGGCTTCTCCTTATTATCTTTCATAAAAAAAGGCACATTAGCTACTCTCCAGTCATTCGGCACCTCACCTATAGATGATACAAATATTTCTGGAAGGTGCTCCACAATTTCTTCCCTAAATTCCCACAACACCCTGGGATACACGAGATCAGGTCCCAGAGCTTTATCCACCTTTATATTTTCTAGAACCTTCAGCATTTCCTCTTCTGTAATGTGGACTGTTTCCAAAACATCAATATTTATTTCCCTGAGTTCTTCGCCTCCATTTCTTTCTCCAGAGTAAAACCAGATACAAAATATTCAATTAATATCTCTCTCATCTCCTGAAGTTCAATGCAAAGATGACTTCTTTGATCTCAAAGGGCCCAACACTCTCTCTAGTTGCTCTCTTGTTCTCAATGTGTTTGTAGAATTTCTTTGGATTATCCTTAACCTTATCTGCCTAAGCCATCTCATATCCTTTCTTTGCCTTCCTGATCTCCCACTTAAGAATGCCCCTACATTCTTTATACTCTTCAAGAGATTCATTTGATCCTAGCTCTCTATATTTAATATATAATTCTTTCTTATTCTTGAGTAGAACCTCAATATCTTTATATATTCATTGTTCCATACATTGACCAGCCTTACCCTTCACTCTAACAGGAACATAATGCCTCCGAACTCTCAATATCACACCTTTGAAAGCCTTCCTTGTCAGTCATCCCTGTACCTGTGAACAGTCTACTCCAACCAACTTTTGACAGTTCTTGTCTTAGACCATTAAAATTTACCTCACTCCAATTAAGAACTTGAACATTTATGGAATGCTTACCTTTTCCATGTTCTAAAGTTCTTTTAATCCATGTATTTTTGCAGTCTCTAGAGAGAGAAACAGTTACTGTTTTAAGTCAAAAATGACTCTTCTTCAGTTCCGATGAAGAGTCATGTCAGACTCGAAATGTTAACCTTATTATGCTCTTCAAAGAAAGTTGCTAAATCTACTGAAATTCTCCAGCCTTTTCTGGGTTTGTTTCAGATGTCCAGAAACTGTAGAATAAAGTATTTTGAAGTAATGTTAGAAAACAGAAATGGCTGAAGTTCTAAACAATAGTGTAGTTCTAACGTTTATGGGCATTGTCTTTTGGGGGCAATCGGAAATTCTAACAGAAACATGGGAAACTCCCAAATGTCTTTTTTCTTGACAGATTGTAGGATAGAGGTTTATAAAATCATGAGGGGTATAGATAGGGGTAATGGTCGGTGTCTTTTCTCCAGAATGGGGGATTTCAAGACCAGGGGGCATACCTTTAAGGTGAGAGAAGAGAGATTTCAAAAAGATGGTCTTTTCGCTGGGGTGGGGGAGTCCAGAACTGGATAGCATAGGTTTAGGGTGAAAGGGGAAAGATATCAAAGGGACCTAAGGGTCAATGTTTTCACACAGAGAGTGGTGCATGTATGAAATCAGCTGCCAGAGGAATTGTGGAGGCTGGTACAATTATAACATTTAAAAGGCATCCAGATGGGTACATGAATAGGAAGGGGTTAGAAGGATATGGGCCAAATTCTGGCAAATGGGACTAGATTGGGTTGGGATATCTGGTTGTCATGGATGAGTTGGTACAAAGGGTGTGTTTCCATGCTGTACACCTCTATGACTCTATGACTGAGGGGCACATTTTTTACACAGAGGATGGTTCATGTGTGGAATGAACTTCCTGAGGAATGGAACACAGTTGCAATGTTTGAAAGACATTTGGATAGGTAAATGAATAGGAAAGGTTTGGAGGGATGTGGGACAGGAGCAGGCAGATGGGACTAGTTTAATTTCGGATTATGTTCGGCATGGACTGGTTTGGACCAAAGGGTCAGTTTCTATGCTGTATGATTCCATGGCCAATCTTATTGCTAATGCTTTGACAACAACTGAAGGGAAACAGACTTGCATTAGCAGAGCATCTTTCAGGCTGACAATCTGCAAGTCATAGCTGAAGGCAGGACAATTCATAAAAGCATATGGCTTCATTTTTCTTAAACTAGCAGTTGCTCTAGAATGGACTTGTCATTGGGTAAACTAGTTGACTTGTTTATATTTTATATCATCTGCTATTAGACCAAACATACAAACACACAATGAGATTTCCCTTCATATTCAAATTAAACAGTCAATAGATCATCAACCTGGCAAAGAAAATGGACAATAGCACTATAGTCACAGGATCACTACTTCTGACTTTTGCTAATAAAAACATAATCCTAAGTGTGCACAGAGTTACACTGACAGCCAACTGTCAGTGATGCTTACATATGGTGTACATATATTGAAAGCTGCATATATTAATCCACAGGGCTCTGTTCTTTGTAGACAGAAAAAACATCCACTTGCACTGTCCCTGTTTCAACTCAGCTAAATAAATGACATCCATTCTCTGCTTTGTTTCTCAAAGTTAACCTTGACCAATCTGGTTTAAAATTTTAACAGAGCCTGGCAGTTAATTGTCAATCATTATTAACTGGTGCATTCTCTCTGGCAATGCATCTACCAGTCCACTTGTCAAATAATCAGCAGTGCTCACCCCATAATATAAATTCTATCTTGATGATTGGAAGATGAAAATCTTCAACAAAATGCTTTTTTTCAACGTGCCCTGTGCTACCAAACAGCCATTGGTAAATGTGATATTGTTATTTAGATTAAGAAGTCAAAGAGATGCTGCTGATAATTACATTAAAATGGAGGGATTACTTGAGTGAGGAAAAAAGGGAGAGAGAAAAAGGATAAAAGAGATTCAATGAATTGGAGAACGGATGAGAGAAAATAATAGAGATTATAAACTACTTACAGAAAGAGCAGGAAACAATGGGATAAGAGGGAAAATGAGTGAAGGCAACAGAGACTGTTAGACACAGGAAATTGGGGAAAGTAAAATGAGGCAAGAAAGGAGGAAATGAGGAAGAGATAGATAGGGAAAGAAGGAATGCTAAAGCCAGGAACGGAGGGAAGGCAGGTAGACTGTACTTAAGTCATCTTTTAAAAAAAAATGAAATGGAAAATAACTTTGACAGGTAATGATTGAGATTATGAAGGAGATTATGAAGCAGAGGAAATGATAGTGTGAGATGAAATGGAAAGTGAAACAGGAACTGAGAGGTAAGAGCAATTTTTCAAGAGGTGGCCACTGTGCTAGTTCTGCAGTTTGGAGTAAAGATACAATACTGGGTCATGCAGAAAATTCAGCTGTTAATCCCATTCTTGAGTAGGTCTACAGAAACTGAACTGGGCCAGCCATATAAATACAGGAGCAGGTCAGAGACTAGGAATACTGCAGAAGTAATTCATTTGCTGACTCCTCAAAGCCTACCCCCACTAACACTCCTCACACATTCAGGGCTATGGTGGAATACACCCCACGTGCCTAGATGAGTGCAGTTCCAACAACATGCAAAAAGCTTGGAGATAAAAAAGAAAAGCAGCCTTCTTGATTAGTACAGTAATCCACAACCATTCAGTTGTTCCACCACTGACACATAGTCACAGCAGTGTGTACCATCTACAAAATGCACTGAAGAAATTCACCAGAGCTCCTTAGACTGAATCTTCTAACCCCACAGCCACTTCAATCAAGAAGGACAAGGCCAGTACACACATTGGAACACTACCACCTATAGGTTCCCGTCCAAGTTACTCAGCATCTTATGCTGCCATTCCTTCATTGTTCTGAGTCAAAATCATGGAACTCCCTCTCTAACAGCATTCTGAGTTTACTTATATCGATTGGAGTGCAGCAGGTGAAAAAAGCATCTCACCATCACCTTCCAAAAGGCAATCAGAGATGGATGATAAATGCTGGCCCAGTCAGCGACATCCATATTACCTGAACGAATAGGAAAAAGTAAAAAACTTGTTTTCATGGCAGCAGTAATATAACAAAGTACAGGTTGTGGGATGCATCTCTGTGGTATCCCTGCCTTTGAGCCAGGACCAATGGCCATGAAAGATGTGATTGTAACGTGGCCAAGCAGTGCAGTTATCCACCTACAAATCCTAATGATACAAACTTGGCAGGCTGAAAGTGCAGAGGAGTCTCCTGGTCAGCCCTGCTTGATAGTGTATGGTGCTCCTGAAGTGACAGACTGGCAAACAGGGAAATCTCGCCATGGATCCAAGCATAAGAACTAGGAGCAGGAGGAGGCAATGTAGTCCCTCGAGGCTGCTATGTCATTCAAGACATTCGTGGTTGATCCCATCTTGGCTTCACCCCCTCTTTCCAGGTCACTGCCTGTAACCCTTCAATCCATTACTCATTATAAATCTGTCTGTCTCCTTCTTAAATGTATTCAGTGTCCCAGCATCCATCGCTCTCTGGGGCAGTGAATTCCAAGACCCGTTTGTGAGTAGTAATTTCTCCTCATCTCTGTTTTAAATTTGCCGCCCCTTCCCTGTCTTGTGCTAGGTTGCCGACAAGATGAAAAATCCTGAATGCATCTATTTTGTTCATTCCCTTTAGAATCTTATGTACCTCAGTTAGATTTTCTCTCATTCTTCTAAACTCCAGAGAATATAGGCCTAAACTGTACAATCTCTCTTCATAACACAAACCCCTCATCTCTGGAATTAATCTAATGAACCCCTCCCCCTTTCTGAAATGTCTCCAATGCAAACACATCCCTCCTCAAATAAGGGGACCAAAACTGTACGCAATATTCCTGGTACTTCTTCTACCTCAAATGCTACCAGGCATGAAAGAAGAAAGGAAGAATACAGTAATAATTATGTTTAAGAGGACAGTTATCTCAGAGAGGAATCTGCATTCGTCTTTGCATAAGAAAAATGAAGATTCAAATGCAATGTTACTAGCAATCTTAGTTATTATGATGGTTTTATGGCTACCAACTCTTTCAGTATTAGTAGGTGAACAAGCTTTAGGAATCATGACAAGGGGCATCAGAGAGAAAGCAGAAAAGATTCACGAGAATGGTTATGGAGGATGAGGAACCTCAGTCAGAAATATAAATTGAAGGTGTTGAAACTACCTTTCTGGAGAAGAGAAGATTATAAGGAGACTTGATGGACGTATTCAAAATCGTGAGGAGTTTGGACAGGCAGAGTAGAGAGGAACATTTTTGTTAATGCCAGGATCAAGTACTAAAGGTGACAGATTTTGGCACAAGAAGGAATGCTAACAGGAGTAAAAACTTTGTTTTGCAGCATCTGGTTAGGATCTGGATTACACTGTCTAGGAACATGACAGAGGCAGATTCAAACACCCCATTGAAAGGGAAGCTGAGTGCAGTGACTGAGACAAGGTCAGCCAGGTGGATATCACAGAATATGAGTTCCTTGATTGAGGCTGTTAACCTGGTCCAATCAGAAAGTCCTGGCTGATGGATATAAACAGGAGTGTCAGGGGTTCTGCTCACTCTAGGAGCCGGCTCTGTTCTAGTTGGGTCAGTGGTAAATACTATGCAGGTGTAAGGGTGACTTGGTAATAGGATACCTGCCTTCGTGGAGATATTTCACTGGGTCCTTATCTGCAAAGGAGAGCTTTGCAGGGCTACACACAAAGATAGGCAAATGGCACAGGGTATGATGTTCTTGCATCAAGCTCTCTGTGCTGGTATACCTCTATGGACCAAGGAGCTGCGTGACCTACTGCTGCTCCTATTTTCTATGCTTCAGCTCTCAAAGCAACATTCCATCTTCCTTATGGTTACCGCCTCTGTTATAAATGTGTTATTCTTCCACAAGGCCCCAGGCTCGGCGCACATCACTATAGTGTGAGTGGAAGGTGCATAAGAGACAAACATCAGAGGGAGGTGGAGTTCCTAAATGGTTGTAGGGTGGGAAAGGATTGCGGATTTAAGCTTTCAGATTTGGTTTTATCTAGTGAATGCAAAGGCGTGGAGCCAAAACAACTGCATCCTTATTTGCTGGGCTCGAGGTGATTAGTCCGCCCCCTCAGTCTGTACAGTGGGCTGTTCTCACTAACGTACAGCATTGTGTGTGTCTCTCCACCAGCGGATGAAAGGCTCCAGCAGCAGAGATTGCTGGGATTGAGAACGTCACATTACTCTCACAGTGTAATCATTGTTCTCATGTTAGCAAATGCAGTTGTTGCTAAATCACTCACATGAATGTCTCTCAAACATCACTGAGATAGTAACCAGTTAATCCTTTAATTTGTTGGTGATGTTGATTTGGAGGGGGGGTGGGGGGGGGGATTGCTGATCAGGACTCCCCTGCTGTTCAAATAGAGTTATATATAGTGGGTCCGCCTTAAGAGTCAGGAAGGGCCTTCTGTGTAATGATTCATTTGAAAGATGCAGCGCTCCCTCTGTACTGCGCTGAGGCAGCAGCATTGGTTTTAATGGCTAGAATGGGATCTGAAGCCACAAGGATTATCATGGAGCCAGGTTGGCATCAAGCAGTGAAATCATATCCAGCTTCACTCTCAAACCTCTGATTAAGATTATCTATAAAGATGTTGGAAGAAATAATTAATTATAACAGTATCCAATATAGAGATAGGGGGACACTCTCTTCCCTGAGCTTTGATGCTCCCACCTTCAATACCCAGACCGATATGTATATTAAGGCAAAGTGAGGGGTTTAGAAAAGACAAAAATCTTACAGGACAGCAATGATCTCAAGTGTTAGAATACAACCGTCTACCAAATTGTTACCCCATCACCAACTCTATCCAAATGGTGAGGCTGCCCATCACTCCTTGAGGGCAAACTGCCCATGAGCTATTTACAGAAATGTCTGTCAGGTTCTGTAACTGTGGCACATGCTGATTTATTATGACTCAAAGGAATTATTTCACAAGCCGTATTCCAGCAGCCTTCCTGAACAAGCCCAGCCATCTGACTGTGAAATGTGACTCAGGTGACATAATATTGACCAACACCTTTCTCAAATATGACCTGCATTTGATCTCGAGTTTTGCTGAAGGGAAGCTGCGGATGGAAAGGGACCGTGCACAAATGGAGTCTGCCAAGTCTGGGTGTGAGACTGGTAAACATTAAACAGGGAACTGATGGGTCCGTGATCCCTTTGCATTGTGAGATATTTATTCAAAAACACACATACTTGCCACGCTGCTTTGAGGGTTGTGGAGACATGAGCTGCTGGCAAGAAAGAAAAACATTGTAAAAGAGAAAGTATTTTCCTTCGATTGAAACACTCCGTCCATCAGCTGGTACCATCAGAGCCTGAATCTAGGTTCCAGTCTTGCTTGGCAACATAAAACAAAACAGTTTCCCCACACTGGCTGGTAAACACGCCACACTGTGTACAGCAGAGCCCAACAGACAGTAGCAACTTGCATTCATATCACTCCTTTATCACTAACACAGATTACCTGGTGATCACCTTTGTTGTGAGATCTGCCTCTGTGCAGACTTGCTGCTATGTTATCCACCTTTCGACAAGTGATTGCACTTCAAAAAGTATTTTTCTGGCAGTAAAACGCTTTATGCTGTCCTGAGGCCATGAAAGGTGCTACATAAATGGAACTCTTTGTTTCCTTTAATGTAGTGAAATGGTCCCAGGTTTGATCTCAAAAGCAAAATACTGTCAGAAACCTTGAATAAAAGCAAAACATTATGGAAATGCTCAGCAGGTCAGGCACCTTCTGTGGAAAAATACAGCAGTAATGTCTGATACTTTTGGCATCCTTTGATATGTTTGGCTAACAACTAGTCTCAGTATTCAATTAACACTGGATCTAGCATCAATTGCCATTGTAAAAGAGTTCCAAACACCTACCACCTATTGCATGAAGAAGATTCCTAATTTCACTTCTAAAAAGTCTGACTCTTCTAATGTTTGGACTCAACCCTCTCGCTGTAGACTCCTGAGCCTTAGGAAACAGTTTCTCCCAATTGACCTTATCAGTTCCCCTTGATGTCCCGAAAATGTTGATTAAATCATCCCTTAAAAGGCTAAATTCCAGGGAACGCAACCGTAATTTGTGCAATCTCTCCTCAGAATGTAACCCTTGGAGCTCAGGTATCATTCTGGTAAATCCACGCTGCACTCCCTCCAAGTCTATTGTAACAATTTGCCTCTGGTGCGTGACACAAGGGAGGGAAATGGTGCTGAGGCCTTCCAGTTCTGATCACCATTCAGCGACCTCTGCTGGAAATTGTGTGACAAATGGAATTTACTCTTGAGATGTTGCTGTTCACCCTCCTTCGCATGAAGTTCAATGTTTGCAAAACAAAAAAATTCAAGCGTGAACAACAGAAATAGAGTTAACTAAAAAGAGAAATCCCTTATTAAGTTTAGAAATGAGTTCTGAGTAGAACTTCTAAATGTAAGCGCTTGACATAGCAGAATCTTGTTAGTTTTACCTCATTACTAATGGAGGGATATTTGGGGGTAGAACAAAAGGGATGCAAATTAGGTTAATCTTATCTTTTCTTTGTTTTATAAATTTGAGCTCTGATTCTGGAAACCCATTCCCATACCTAATGAAATATTCTGCTGGTTCACTGTTTTATGTTTGGGAAAGTGTTGATCTGGTCTCAATTAACAGATGTGGTGACTAAATTAAAGTTGTTTTAACTTTTGGAATATTGTGCGCAGTTCTGGTCTCCCTCCTGTAGAAGGACGTTGTGAAACTTGAAAGGGTTCAGAAAGGATTTGCAAGGATGTTGCCAGGATTGGAGGGTTTTAAGCGATAGGGAGAGGTTGAATAGGCTGGCGCTGTTTTTCCTGGAGCGTCAGAGGCTGAGGGGTGACCTTATAGAGGTTTATAAAATCATGAGGGGCACGGATTGGGTAAATAGACAAGGCGTTTTTCCTAGGGTGGGGGAGTCCAAAACTAGAGGACATAGATTTAAGGTGAGAGGGGAAAGATTTAAAAGGGACCTAAGCAGCAACTTTTTCATGGAGGGGGTGGTGGGTGTATGAAATGAGCTGCCAAAGGAAGTGATGGAGGCTGGTACAATTGCAACATCTAAAAGGCATCTGGATGGATATATGAATAGGAAGGGTTTAGAGGGATATGGGCCAAGTGTTGGCAAATGGAGCTAGATTAGGTTGTGACATCTGTTCGGCATGGACAATTTAGACCAAAAGGTATGTTTCCTGCTGTATATCTCTATGACTCTATACCTCAACATCTGCATATTTAATTCCGTCAATGAGGAAGATATGGTTGTCTATGAAAAATTGGGCCATTGATGTTTGTTTTAAATTCACATCTTGGAATGCCATCACTGGCATTTATCGGCCATCTTTAACGGCCTTCTTTCAATCACTGCAGTCCACATGGAGTACGAACAGCCACAGTGCTGTTCGGAAAAGAGTTCCAGGATTTTGACACAAACAGTGACACAACAGTGATCTAACTCTATGTCAGGATGGTGAATGGCCTGGAGAAGACCTTGCATTGGTGATATTCCCATGCATCTGCCATCTTTGCTCATACTTCAGAGAGGTGATGGTCAACAAAGGGAATGGTAAGCTAGTAGCAGGGGTGCTAATCAAGTGGGCTACTCTGTGCTGGATCATGTTAAGGTTCTTTAGGATTGTTGGAGCTGTATCTATCCAGTCAAGTGGCGAGTTTTGTATCCTGCTGCTGATGACTTGTGTTTTGTAGATGATGGACAGGCTTTGGGAAGGCAGGAGGGGAGTTACACTACAGAATTTGTGACCTGCGCTTGTAAATGCAGTTTTTATATGGCTAGCCCAGTTCAGCTTCAGCTCAATGCTAACTCCTACAACGTCGATGGTGGTGGGATTGATCTAAATGTGAAGGGGAGATGGTTTGAAACTCTCTTGTTGCAAGGAATGACAGCCCAAGCTCTGAGGCAACATTGATCAATGTCCACATGCACACACTTATCAATAGGGACAAACTGATATGCCCCATTCACTGCACTGGCTGAGATCCACATTAAAGACAGAAATGAGCAGGAAATCTTTCTCTCAGAGGATAGTGAATCTGTGGAATTCTTTACCACAGAGGGCAGTCAGACTGAATCATTAAGTATATTCAAAGCTGAGATAGATAGATTTTTAATCATTAATGGAATCAAGGGAAAAGGGAGGGAGGTGGAGCTGAGGATTTGTACATCAACCATGATCTCAGTGAATAGCAGAGAAGGTTCATCAGGCTGAATGGCCTGTTCCTACATCTTATGGTCTAATGATCATGATATTTTACTCTCATTCCTTATGAGGCCTTATCAGTTCAATTCCTTCATTGCTTTTCATTGCTCAGTTGCCTCCAGCATTTCTAGTTTGCTCATTGCCTCAAAGCAATCCCAGTCTTCTTCATCTCTCCAGTGCCCTGTACACAACCAACTATGATGGACTGGACAGAGTGTCCAGATAACAGAAAGGTCTCTCCTCCACCAGGGCCGAGTTCGACAATTCTCAAATAGTCAGCCTGCAAGAAGAGGTCATGAAGATGCTACAGAGGCCTTTGGAAGCTGCCTTTGAAGCACAACAGCCGTGACGTTAATGTCTGAGCAGGTTTCTCCACTGATCATCTAAAATGGTGACAGTTTACCCATCAAGCTGTACCAGGCTTTGAGCGCAAATACCTTAATGATGAGGCGGAGCAGCAGCAGGGAAAGAAAGAAAGGACAATGATCCCTGCATTCCGGATCCTCCCAACTCATTGGACGTCCAGCCCCATATGCCCAAAGATCCTTGGGTCAGGAATGCAGCTTATTCAGTCACATGATGACCCATGGATGAAACCCTTGACCCCTGAGTAGGCACATCCTCGAATTAAGGGACTGCCAACAACATTAAGATTAAACTTAGATTGTAAATTGTTATAATCATACTGTATTGAACTGGCACCAACAAAGTTCAAGGCATGTATACTCCACCAAAAGACTAGATCCCCGCTCCCCTTATAACATGGATAAGATGAATATCCAAGGTCGCTTCCCCAGGGTAAAGGAGTCCAAAACGGAGGGCACAGGTTTAAGATGAGAGGGGAAAGATTTAAAAGGGACCTAAGTGGCAAAGTTTTCATGCAGAGAGTGGTACATGTATGGGGTGAGCTGCCAGAGGAAGTGGTGGCGGCTGGTACAATTGCAACATTTAAAAGGCATCTGGATGGGTATACGAAAAGGAAGGGTTGAGAAGGATATGGGACAAATGCTGGCAAATGGGATTAGATTAATTTAGGATGTCTGGTCAGCATGGATGAGTTGGACCGAAGGGTCTGTCTCCGTGCTGTACATCTCTATGACTTGAGAACAAATACTTAATGTCCAATGAGAATGAAGATCACTGTAATGATGCCTTTGGGTATTATTAGTAGACTATTAGTCCAGAAATTCTACTAATGTTCAGGGGACCCAGGTTTGAATCTTGCCATAACAGGTGGTGGTATTTAAGTTCAATTTTTTTTAAATCTGGAGCTAGGAATCTACTGATGACCATAAAACCATTGCCATTTTTTTTTTAAAAACCTGTATGACTCACTAATGTCCTTCAGGGAAGGAAATCTGCCATCCTCACCTGGTCTGGCCTACCACACACAACAATATTGTTTCCTCTCTACTGCCATCCGAAATGACCTGACAAGCCACTCAGTTCAAGGGCAGCTAGGGACAGGCAATAAATACTGGCCAACTACTGAACCTTATCCCTCCTACAAAGACAGGTAGCTGCTTGAAAAAGTTTGGCACAAAACTTGGCATATGCATGTGCCAGCCGTTCCATTTATATACTGAATGGCTGATGATCCAAAAGACAGACCCAAGAACAGCCATGGAAACTTGGTTTTAGATTATGTCTCTCCAATGAGAGGATGTAGAATCACAGGCAAACATAAACCCAGTGTTATTCAGCTGTAAAAATCAATAGCTTGCAATGGAACTTCTTAGGTTAACTGAAATAGGAAACCTGAAAGGTTGGATGATGAGAGAGAGGTCTCTCATATAATGCTCATACGAAAATATCAGCCTCATCACGAGGGGTGGCAGCATTGTTATGATGCCATATAGACAGATCAGTCCAACAATGGGTGTAAACCTTGCGTGTGATTATGTTATGGGTGGGTTGCTCTTCGGAGGGTGAGCGTGGACACAGTGGCTCAGTGGTTAACACTGCTGCCTCACAGTACTAGGGTACCAGGTTCGATTCCAGCCTCGGGTGACTGCCTGTGTGGAGTTTGCACATTCTCCCTGTGCCTGCTTGGGTTTCCTCCCAGGTACTTCGGTTTCCTCTTACAGTCCAAAGATGTGCAGATCAGGTGAATTGGCCATGCTAGATTGCCTGTAGTGTTAGGTCAATTATTGAGGGGGAAATGTGTCTGGGTGGGTTAATCTTCAGAGGGTCGGTATGGACTGGTTGGGCCAAAGGCCCGGTTTCCACACTGTAGGAATCTAATCTAAAACCCCACTGGCATTACATTGAAGTTTCTCCAAAACCAGCGAGAAATGACCAGTTTCCTTGATTTTATTTTCCATTCTTCTAAATGGGATGCTGAAGTCTGACTATATAACCAATGTGTGTGGGATTAGAGTCACTTTCAGGTCATTTAACAACTCATAAATTTGTCTCAATGTCCCTGGGAGGCAGCAATTACCTTTTGTCTAAAGCAGTGACTCACACTGTGGTCACTAAAATACAACTAATTAATATGCAAGAGACTAATAATCTTTCAAATCCAGCCACCACCTACACCCCTCAGGGGTCCAGTACAGGCAACAAGAACACAGGTGAAAATCTTGGATAGAACTTTTCCTCCCACTCTTCGATGTTGCTCTTCATCAGAAAACGGATGCGGTACAACTGCTGGCTTACATCAACATCTGCGTGACAGTGGGCTGTGTTTACTTTCAGGTTGGCAGGTGAATTGAATCACAACACCATCAAGTGTTTGGGCCAAAACATCAAGCTTTAATGCAAGCACGAGAAACGAGCCGTACGGTAAGCGACACAAAATGGCCGCCTTGCCATGGGAACAGGTTCCCGCTCACTGGAGGGCAATATCATAAAATAAGGTGAGTGTACAATGCCATCCCAGAAAGGTAAAAAGGGGGGAAAGGTAAGGTAAAATTTAGTTAGTCATGCAGTTAAATGTTGTGTAGCTCACATTGCATCATTTTCCATTCAGGTGCAAAATATGTGGTACTTTCCTACTCTGTCCCAGAGCACGGGAAGTGACAGATGCTTCTGAACCAGAAAATATTTAAAGTTTGCTAATTAGTCAATCAGAACAATGCTCCTTTTTTTTTATTAGTTATTGTACACACTTTGTTGATATAACCCAGTAAGAGTTTGAAAACCAGACCACACATTTGATATCACTTTGTGTCGAGAGAACATGGCCTTGAAAACTTCAAAAATGTGAAAACAAAATACAGGTGCCATTCAGTCAATACACCATGTAGAGTTCCATTATGTTAGACTGCGACTTGACACTTTGACCTTGCTTGGCCTCAACATACTGTCAAAAGTAAAGTTCAAAATTGATGCCAGATTAATGCTATTGTAGCAAACACCCCCAGATTTCAAAAGAGTCAGAAAGACAGCAGGCTTGGATTTTAAAGCCGTGTTAAGTCATAGAATCCCCACAGTGCCAAAAGAGGCTACTCAGCCTATGCTCACCTTCCAAAGATTATCCCACTCTCTCCCCACATTTCCCATGGATAACCATCCTAGCCTACACATCCCTGGACATTATGGGCAATTTGGCATAGCCAATCCACCTAACCTGCACATCTTTGGACTGTAGGAGGTAACCCACACAGGGAGAACGTGCAAGCGCCACACAGACAGTCACCCGAGGGCAGAATCAAACCCGGGTCTCTGGTGCTGTGAGGTAGCAGTGCTAACCAGTGAGCCACCAGGTCCACCCACAGCCCCTAAATGATCTCACCATTTAATCTTTCCTCTCTTTCCAACTCTATGGCGAGAATTATAACCTAGTATTAATTCTGGGTGTTCGAGTCAGTGGAGTTATACAGTGTGTGACTAACCCAGGCTATAGGTTCAATTCGGTATTGAACAAGAAAAAAAGGTAACTCCTGATAACAATCCAGCTGCTTTCATGGCCATTATCATTCTCTGTTACAGTGCAGGACTGATGTACAGAGGTCTCTTAGTTGAGTTGATCCTTTAAAAAGTGGGTGACACTGTGTCTTAGTGGTTAGCACTGCTGCCTCACAGCACCAGGGACCTGGGTTCAATTCCAGCCTTGGGTGACTGTCTGTGTGGAGTTTGCACATTCTCCCTGTGTCTGCATGGGATTCCTCCCACAATCCAAAGAAGTGCAGGTCAGGTGGATTGGCCATGTTAAAATTGCCCATAGTTCATGGATGTGTAGGTTAGTTGTATTAGTCTGAGGTAAATATAGAGCAGTAGGGGAATGGTTCTGGGTGGTTTACTCTTTGCAGGATCGGTGTGGACTTGTTGGGCTGAAGGGCCTGTTTCCACAATGGAGGGATTCTATATCATATTCATCAATGACAGTCCACTAAAGGCTTCAATTAATATTGTATCTTTCTCAAAATATTTGGGGTTTTTTATTGATTCAGGGAAATAGGCATCACTGGCTGTGCCAGCACTTACTGCCCATTCATTCCGAATACTCTGGAATTGGCGAACTTGCTGGGCACTGGCGACCTCGTTAAAAGGCTGCAGTGCACCTAGACAAGCTCTGTCAGCCCAGAGCCAGCCTGGAGATGCAATTGCCCTGGACAGGGCAGATGAAGTAGTTGTCACCCCATTTTACAGGCAGAGATTGGGCAGTCCTGAATTAAAGCAGAAAGGTGCTGGAGAAACTCAGCAGGTCTGGCAGCATCCGTGGAGAGAGAGAAAAACAGAGTGAACTCTTCAAGCCTGATACATCATGTCAGATTCGAAATGTGAACTTTGTTTGTCTCTCTTCACAGATGGCTGCCAGATCTGCTGAGTTTCTCCAGCATTTTCAGTTTTATTTCAGATTTCCAGCATCCACAGCATTTTGCTTGCATTTGAGCTGGACAATCCTGCTATATGGGCTGGTGCAGAGGTGGGGCCTCCTCCCCTTGGACCAACCGAGTAGGCCATGCCAGCCTGGTCTGAGGGTGCCCTTCCCAGGGCAATACAGCCTCAGCTGTCTGGAGGAATGTAGGAAGCAAATGAATGACCTACCCAACTCCACCAGCGAAAGTAACAACATCTTCTCTCAGATTACTCACACTCACTCGCTCTCTTTCCTACTGTACTAACCTCCCACCAACACTCATGCTCTACCGCTCTCAGTGTTCCCTGCAACAGCTTCCCTCACTCACTCGCAACCCTGCTCCTGCTGCCTCCTCACTCACTCGGGACACCTCCCCACCTGCACCAACATTTACAGCTGTGTGCCATCCACTTTCACCTCTCTTAATATCCGCCTCTTCCTCATTCCCAGGAGGAAAGCAGCTGACTGATCATCTCCAAGGCCCTGGATTTGCTGTCGTCGGTTATCCTTGACTTGGTGCCTGGAAAACCCCGAGTGAAGACTGTCTCCCTTCACCTCTTCACCAAATTCCGAACTCCCTTCACCACATTCTGGGGAACCTGGGTTTGAATCCTCCCATGGCAGATGGTAGAATTTGAATTCAATAAAAATCTGGAATTAAGGTTCAAATGATGGCCACAAATCCATTGCCAATTATTGGAAAAAAACCTATCTCATTTACTAATGTCCTTTGGGGAAGGAAACTGCCATCCTTACCTGGTCTGGCCTATGTGTGACTCCAGACCCACAGCCTCTTCGCGGCCCTGTGGGATGAGTAATAAATGCTGGCCGAGCCAGCGATGCCCACACTCCATGATTAAATTTTAAAAAGACTGATGAATCATGACAAGCTTCCACCTTTGGGGCTGTACTGAACAGCAATGCAAATGGATCTAACATCTCTGGTTGAGGGGCAAAATGCTCACTTGCAGGTCAAAGCAGGGCGGCTGTGAGCATCCAGGAAGTGAACAGGAGCTGCTGCCTGGTCCAGTCCATGAGCTGGGTGTCTGTCCCTGAGTGCACGGTGTCCTTACTGCAGCATTAACATTAGAACGTAAGAACGAGGAGCAGGAGTAGGCCGTTCGGCCCTTCGAGCCTGCTCCGCCCCTCAATAAGATCGCGGCTGATCTTTTTGTGGCCTCAGCTCCACTTACCCGCCCTCTCACCGTAACCCTTAACTCCTTTACTGTTCAAAAAAAAATCGAACTTAGCTTTAAAAACATTTACTGAAGTCAACCACTTCCCTGGGCAGGGAATTCCAGAGATTAACAACCCTCTTGGTGAAGAAGTTCCTTCTCAATTCAGTCATAAATCTGCTCCCCCTTATTTTGAGGCTATGCCCTCTTGTCCTAGTTTTACTCACTAGTGGAAACATCCTCTCTACTTCTACCTTATCTATTCCCCTCATAATTTTATATGTTTCTAGAAAATTCCCCCCTCATTTCTTCTAAATTCCAATGAATATAATCCCAGTCTACTCAGTCTCTCCTCATAAGCCAACTCTGGAATTAACCTAGTTGATCGTAAAATAAAACAAAAAGAACTGCGGATGCTGGGGATCCGAAACAAAAACAGAAATTGCTGGAGAAACTCAGCTGGTCTGGCAGCGTCGGTGGAGAGAAAGCATAGTTAGCATTTCAGGTCTGGGGCAAATCAGCACCGGAACTGTGAACAGTGACCATATCTTCATCAGATCAGATGACAGCGATCACAGCTTGGTGAAACACAAAGAGCGATGCTGGCACACACAAGGCTACTGTCAGTAGATTGGAGATGTGCCATGTGAGTTCTTAGATGCTGGCACATGTTGGATGCCAATGGATGTGGGGTGTGCACAGCCAGTGCCCATAGAGAGTGCCCAGTGTCCTCTCGTACCAGTTGCCAAGTATCCGATCTGACTTCCATCTTGAGCATTTTTGATGTGGAGCTTGTTTGGTAAGGTCAGAAGCTGAATATTAAGGAGTGAGTTCTGGTGTTAATAAGGCATTTAACAAGCTATAATGCCCCCTAGTGGAGCCTTGCAGCTCAGCAAAAGGATAACAAATGCTCTGGACATCCCGACTGGTTTCCTCACATCGTTCTGCAACAAATCCCACGATAGCCCACATCAAGCCCCTACACGATTCCTTCCCTTGTCACTATTACTGGGGTTAGCTTTCAATCCCAGAAAAATCCCACCAGCTGCTCTAACAGAAATTGAAACCATATTCCTGGAACATTAAGAAAAAAATCCCCAAAGAACTGCAGATGCTGGAAATCAGAAACGAAAAGCAGAACTCGCTATGAAAACTCAGCAGGTCTGGGGAGAGAAAGCAGAGATAACGTTTTAGGTCCAGTGACCCTCCTTCAGAACTGATTATAGTTGGGAAATGACTGGTATTTAGCTAAATGTTTTCACAGCTACAACCAAGGGTCACTGGATCCGAAATGTAAACTATGCTTTCTCTCCAGAGATGTTGCCAGACCTGCTGAGTTTTTTCCTTCGCCAGCAATTTCTGTTTTCTCCGTTCCTGGTTGCTAATATCCAGTCACATTCCCACTAGTCTCCCAAAGCATTTATCACACGTGAATCGAGGGTGAATTTGGGCGTTGGTGGGCTATTCAACCTTACGGGGCATCACAATGGACCCCCCTCCAAGCCTGTTTCTCACACAACACCCACGTGCTTAACCATTCAACAGCAACCCTGGGTGCAAGGAATGAGCTGAAGTTCCAACTGAACTATAACCCTGTGCTTAAACCCAGAGCTTTCTGGCAGGTCTCCACAGGGTGACTGTGTGACTTTGATTTTAAAGCATTACCCCACACCGATAAAAAACACATAATTAACAGTAAAATCCCAGCAGGGAGTAGAGAGAGCTGATGAATTGACTCTTGCATCAGTTCATCCAACACAAGTAATGATCCAGGGATTTTTGCACAATCTAGTGGAATATTTAGATGGTGTATGAGAGGAATGGTTGAGAAATGTAACAAAACTAACTCAGCCTCAATCATTGTCATATGTCAGGGTAATAGGTAAACCTCAATGCAATGATCAAACCAACATCATTAACACCAATGCCCCCATTTGAGGAACCTTTTACAAGAGTCTTAATTGATTGTGTAGGACATCTCCATCGTGCTAAATTGCCCATAGTGTCCAGGGATGTTCAGGTTAGGTGGATTGACCGTGCTAAATTGCCTATGGTGTCCAGGGATGTTCAGGTTAGGTGAATTGGCAATGCTAAATTTCCCATAGTGCCCAGGGGTGTGCAGGTTAAGTGAATTGGCCATGCTAAATTGCCTATAGTGTCCAGGGATGTTCGGGTTAGATAGATTGGTCGTGCTAAATTGCCCATTGTGTCCAGGGATGTTCAGGTTAGGTAGATTGGCAATGCTAAATTGCCCATAATGCCCAGGGATGTTCAGGTTAGGTAGATTAGCCATGCTAAATTGCCCATAATGCCCAGGGATGTTCAGGTTAGGTGAATTGGCCTTGCTAAATTGCCCATAATGCCCAGGGATGTGCAGGTTAAGTGAATTGGCCATGCTAAATTGCCCATAATGCCCAGGGATGTTCAAGTTAGGTGAATTGGCTGTGGGAAATGTAGGGTTAGGGTAGGGCAATGGGCCTGTGGGAGATGCTTTACAGAGAGTCAGTGTGGACTTAATGGGCTGAAAGGTCTGCTTCCACATTAAGGACTGTATGATTCTATTAATCCATTAAGTCGATGTGAGCACCCAGCTTTTAATATCATCACTGCCCTCCCCCCATCCCACCCCGTGCCTTTAGGCAAACAAATTTTTATCAAGCTGCTCTGTCAAATTAAGAAACACCTTAAGGAGTTGAACACAGACTTTCTAACGCAGTGGTCAGGATACTATCACTGTGTTAGAGGAGCTCTTGAACTACATTATTTGTAAATCAGCCTGTTTGTAAATCCTGACCCCAGCTCAGGGGGAACCTGAGCAGAGGGAGGTAAAGAGGGAAAACTGGGAGTGAAACAAACGGTCTATTTCCGTTCAGAGTGCAGAGGAATGGAGGCAGCTCACGGCATCACTCTCCCAGAACCTAGACAAACAGGTGCACACTTCCCCCGGGTTAAAGCTTCCCAGCCCCAGCCCCAGGCCCCAGAAGCGAGTCAGGTCTCCGAGAGGCCACCGAGAAATTCAAAGGAAAATTGCAGAAGTTCAATGGCCTGGAACTAGACAGGCTCAGCGGCTGCAGTGTGACTTTGATTCCCCATCATAACTCTGAATTAAAAATTGAGACAATTATCTGCTTGGCTTCCTCCTGATTAGACCAGGCTAGAACCTCATTAATGCAGAGGCACAGAACTCAGGCCATTAAAGTTTCTGAAATGCAGTGTTTCACTGAGAAAGTTCCGCATGGGGAAGCAGCTCTTGCCTGTTGTGTTCAACACTATTTTGGAGTTTTCCAGGCTCAGAAGCCGTGAATAGAGTTTGTGGACAGACCGTACAAAAGAAACAGAGACCCTCTCGTCTGGGTGTCCCTTGCTGGTGGCTGGTGAGGGTCTCCAATCTGATGGAGAAATAACAGTACATACAAACTGCACGAATCCTCGTCAATTTTAAAGTGAAGAATAATCAAAGGAAATGGTCTGCCGCAGTGAATTCCAATATCCAGCACCAGCTACCACCCCCCCATCCCATTCCTTTTGCACTAACATTCCTGCCTCCAGCTTGTTTACATTAGTGATACGGAGACTAGCACTGGCCAACGTAGACTCACACTGTACAAGGTGAGGGGAACAGAATGGTAAGTGGGGGAGGGGCAAAATCCACACTGGCGACAGGTAAATCGGGGGCTCCCCAAAATCCTTTTCTAAGACCACTCCAGCATCCACTCCCTTCCTCCTAACATGATCTTCACTCTGCGATTAAAGGAGAGAGAGAAGGAAGAAGAAAGATCATTGAAGTCCATTTAGTACGGGGGGGGTGGGGGGGGTCCTTGAGTTTGAACACCTTTCAAGGTTGGAATTGGAAGTTGAGGCTTGACGATGCAGAAGAGGAGGTTTATCTGAAAGAAAACCATATTGAATGTGATGGCATACAGCACAACCTTGATAGATTTCACAGACAATTCTAAACTGACTCATCACCTTATCACAGTGTTGGAAAATTGTGTGGAGTCTCCAACATTCAATACCACAGGCCTCAGTAGAACAGCATTTCAGTCAGAGACTTTAACAACGAACTCATGCAATTTGACCTTGAGGGTGGCTCAGTGATTAGCACTGCTGCCTCACAGTGCCAGGGAGCTGGGCTCAATTCCAGTCTCGAGCAACTGTCTTGTGAGGAGTTTGCACATTCTGCCTGTGTGGGTTTCCTCCAGGTGCTCTGGTATATTCCCACAATCCGAAGATGTGCAGGTTAGGTAGATTGGCCATGCTAAATTGCCTGTAGTGTCCAGGGGCCTGTAGGTTAGGTGGATTAGCGTTGGGAAATACAGGGGTTAGGATAGGGGTTTGACCCTGGATGGGATGCTCTTTGGAGAATTGTGTGGGCTTATTGGACCAAATGACTTGTAGGGGTTCTATGAAAAGTCCAAAGCTGTGCAAGCTAGGTGGATTAGCCATGGTAAATGAAGGGATATGGAGCGAGAGAGGGTGGGCTCAATGGACCGAATGGCCTGCTTCCACAGTGAAGATTCTATGACCTGCTTCATAACACAGCCCAAGATGGTTTTCTACCTCCAAATCTCCTCCTCAGTTAAACCTCAGTGGAATACATTTCCACTGGAACCAGAGATCTCCAAATACTAGCCCAAATGGCACTATTTCAGGTGAGTGTCAATCTGTATTGAAACCAATCAATGTGACAGAAATAGGAGAAAGGGAGGACTGGAGGTGCTGGAGATCAGAGTCGAGAGTGTGGTGCTGGGAAAGCACAGTAGGTCAGATATTATCAGAGGAGCAGGAGAATCGACGTTTCGGGCATAAGCCCTTCATCAGGAATGAGGCTTGTGGAGCAGGGGGCTGAGAGATAAATGGGAAGGGGTGGGGGTAAAGTAGCTGAGAATGCAATAGGTAGATGAAGGTGGGGGAGGGATAGGTCAGAGAGAAGAGTGGAATGGATAGATGGGAGAAATAATGGACAGGTCAAGAGGGCTGTGCCGAGTTGGAGGCTTGGGACTGGGATAAGGTGGGGGAGGGGAAATGACAAAACTGATGAAAATCCACATTAATCCCATGGGGTTGCAGGGTCCCAAGGCAGAAGATGAGACAGCAGGTGGTTAGGATTCGGCGATGGAGGAGGCCCAGGACCTGCATGTCCTTGACAGAGTGGGAGGGGGAGTTGAAGTGTTCAACCACGGAACGATGGGGTTGATTGGTGCGGGTGTCCCAGAGATGTTCTCTGCAATGATCCGCAAGTTGGCTTCCTGTCTCCCCAATGTAGAGGAGACCACATCTGGTGCAATGGATACAGTAGGTGACATTGGTACAGGTAAATTTTTGTCAGAAGTGCAAGGATCTTTTGGGGCCTTGGATAGAGGTGAGGGGGAGAGGTGTGGGCGCAGGTTTTGCATTTCCTGTGGTGGCAGCAGAAGGTACCGGGTGTGAGGTGAGGCCTGGTGGGGGAGGTGTGGATCTGACTAGGGGCTTGCAGAGGGAATGGTCTCTCCGGAACGCTGATAGGGGTGGGGAGAGAAATATATCTCTGGTGGTGGGGTCTGTTTGTAGGTGGCGGAAGTGGCGGAGGATGATGCGATGTATAGGGAGGTTGGTGATGTGGAAGATGAGGACTGGAGGGGGTTCTGTCTTTGTTGTGGTTGGAGGGGTGGAGTTCAAGGGTGGAGGTACAGGAAGTGGAGGAGATGGACTGGAGGGTATCGTCTACCACATGGGAGGGGAAATTGCGGTCTTTGAAGAAGTGGTTTTGACAGAAATCCATCGTACCTTCCTTCATGAATAAAGTTTGTTGCCTACTCAGTCTTCCAGCTCCTTTGCACATGTTCCAGGTGCTCCCTACATGTATTTCTTCCTATTTATTCATTCATGAAACATGGGCAGTGTTGGCTAACCAGCACTTATTGCCTATTCCCCAGTTCATAGAAATCCTAGAGTATGGAGAGATCCCATTCAGCATCAAGTCTGCACTGACCCTCCAACATTATTCCAGCCTGCCAGCTCATCCCCGTAACCCCGCATTTCCCATGGCTGATCCAGCTAACCTGCACATCTTTGGACTGTGGGAGGAAACTGGAGCACCTGGCAAAAACACATGCAGACACATGTAAAATGCGCAAACTCCACACAGACAGTCATCTGAGGGTGAAATCAAACCTGGATCCCTGGCAGCAGTACTAACCACTGAGCCACCATGCCCTTTAATAGGTGGTGTATGCTCAAATATTAATTCCTTGTTTCTTCTGAACCTTAAATAGATAAAGTCACCATTGTTCTGCTGGAGCATAGGGCTGCTCTCTCATTAGACAGTGACAACTGGTAATGACTTCACTCTGTGCCTCAGGTGATGGGAGAGGTTGAAAGGTTGAGAAGGACAGTCCATTATGGTAACCTCAGCCAGGGCTGGAATTGAACGCATGCTGTTGGCATTACAAATCAGCTGTCCAGCCAACTGAGCTACACCAGCTGCCCAGCCCTTTAAATTTGAAAATAGACATTTGGCTCATCGTGTCTCTACTGGGTCTTTAGAGGGTGCTAACCAGGTAATTGTAGGAACAAGTACTTCCAGGGGGTTGCTGGAATCTGATGAAGAGTCATCTAGACTCAAAACGTTAGCTTGCTCTCTCTCCATGGATGCTGTCTGACCCGATGTGATCTCCAGCATTTGTTGTAACCAAGTACCTCCTGAGAATCAGTCTCTTCAAGTAATTACCAATTGTCTTTTGAAAATTACTATTACATCTGCTTCAGCCACCCTACTAGACAACATATTCCCAATCGTAACAACTCATTGTATAAAACGTGACCTTCACATTGCCATTTGCATTAAAATCTGTGCCATTTAGATGTCCACTGTGTGTCACTGCGTGTTCTTATTTACTCTTATCAAGGACATATTTTGATCATATTATAACTTTGAACTGCCACAAAATTTTCCCCTAAGCTGCTCTGCTTCATTGGGATCAGACAGAGCTTTCCTGTCTCCTGAGTAATTAAAATCATCCAAAGTCAGGACCATTCCACAGGGTAGCCACACCTGGGGACCGTAAATACCGGTTGCCATTGGATATTCATCCCAGTTCGAGAAACAATGGGTGGTGGGAATGAGGAGACGATATAAAAACCGTATTTTTTTTTGTAAGCCCCAGTCTCTTTGAGGCTGCGGATGGAGAAAGGAATGGGCAGAGTCCCTGCCTATGTTCTGAGGTGTGTGTGTGTGTTGTATCAAGGTACACTTAACCAGTCAGAACATTATCTTGAAGAGTGGACTGTGGCCAGACTCTTTCCGATATAATGCTTGGCCATCCTACCAGTCCAGTCAATCATTTTTGAACCTTCTCCACAGGCTTAACGAAAAAGTGGAGCCCAGAATTGGTGCCCTGCTGGGACCTCCCCAGTGATTCACCAGGATTTTAGCGAGGTTTGAGAACACACAAGAATTTCTAGAAGCATGGCATTCCAACCAGAACTCTATCAACAAACACATTAATTTGGATCCCATGTACCACCCCCTGAGAAAAAGAACAGGAAATGACATCACCATAGGAAATGATGTCACTCAGGAAACGACATCACCAACCCAAGGAAACCCAAACATATAAATAGAAAGCAGACTACACCACCAGTGCTTCATTTGAAGGCTCACTGAAGATGTTACCCAGCATGGTGATGAACTGTCTGAAAATGAACCTTCCAGCTCAGTGAGGAAACCTACATCCATCACCAGGATTTTGTCTAACTTCCTTGGTCTTCCATCCTTATCGAATCCATTTAATATTTTAAAACATCTCTGACAGATTAACGTTCCAAACTCAGGCCAACCAGTACTCATAATTTAGCTCAATAGGCCTCCAGGTAACCTACTGTGCACCCTCTCCCAACTATACGACCTATAGGCCAGGCATGGGCAGGAAATGCAGTGTAAGGGTAAGTCAGTGACTAAAACCAGACTGGCCATCAAACCAGATTCACCCGACACAGGATAACATGGGAAATTGAAATCAGGGACCTGGTGCCTCAATAACCTAATGTCAGTTAGCACTAAAGCGTTTTCTTTCCCTCCTCTCGCTCTGACACTGTTAAAACCACCTTTGTACTACAACAGCACTTTGATCAAAGATCCTTTGAAGCATTTCGTAAGGTAAAGGAAATGTTACAATATAAAGATGTGTGTACTGCTGGCATTAAATATGACAACCCACTGAATACCACAGGGCTGATTTATCAGGCTTTCTTTGTGGTGGT
>NC_057737.1:14288419-14297154 GCF_004010195.1 Chiloscyllium plagiosum | reverse complement strand
ACACCACTATTGGTGACCGTGCTTTCAGTTCTCTAAGCTCTACTCCACCCCACCTCTATCTCCTTTAGGATACTCCTTAAAACCTGTGCCTTTGATCAAACTTTTGACCATCTGTGCAAATGCAGAGCCTCATGGATATCCATGTCAAATTTTGGTTACTATTGCCCCAAAGGGATATTTTGCAACATACTAAGGAAAGTGGCCCATTCGCAATTGAAATTTTGTTTTGTTAAATGTCCTTCTTCCATCAAGCTTGTTACACATCATGGCAACGGATTAGAGTCTGGGAATATGAAGGAAAGACTTGCATTTATATGGCACCTCTCATTACCTTAGCCAGAGGATTACTTTGGCAGTATAAAGTAGGAAACCTGTCAATCAAAGGAGCCACAAACAGCAATTTTAAATAGATGATCAGGTCATCTGTGACAAAAATAAAGAGTGTTTGGATATTAAATTAGATAAAATATCAGAGGCAGAAGGTCCAAACTAACCTTACCAGTGAAAATCAGTTAGAAGATCTCTGCAAATCATCTGAATTAGAAGATCAGGTTGGAGGCAGGAGTCAGGCCAGCTTTATAATCTGATGTACAGCTCCATCTAGTGGTTTGTGATTGACAGCCCCAGACTGAGGTCAGTGAAAGTTTCATTTTGTCCCTGTCTATAAAATCCCTGGCTGAAGAAACAGAATGGTTCACCATGTCTGTCCTGGGATGCCATTTTGTGCTTGTTCCTGTTTAATAGATTCTTTGATTGCGAGTGACAACTCATTCATTCCACCACTTTGTTGCCCTCAATGACATGCATGTAAGGCTGGATATAAGTTTACAGCATTTGCTAATTACTCAATCCAAACAATCTCACATATTTTCTTCACATGCATGGATGGTAAGCATAATTATTTTATTGCTCGAATAACGTGTCCTTTTCTTAAAACCATTAGGGGTCACCCCTTTGCCTTTCTCTCCATTACTGTAGGATCAATGTTCATTCCTCTCGCTCTAGTGTTGGAAATACCTGGCGGGTTTTACAATACCTCCTCCCATCGCCTTCCCCATGCTGAACCCAGAACTTATGCTGATTTTACCTCAATACCAAAGCCACAGAAACTTTACACTCACTTATCTCCTTCTGCTGTTTCCCCTTTTTGCAACTATTTGCCAGCTATGAAAACAAGACTTGGATACAAATCCATGGGATGTCTCTCAGCAGGAACCCCAGGCTGGATTCTGGAGGGGGGGTGACTTGGGAAGATTCCCATGTCCCCCTGAGTTTTCTTTAGGAATGGCCAGTGCGTTACCAGGGAGTGTGCTCGCCATCCAATTGCAGAAAGCAGGTGTACTCCTGACACTAATGGGGAGGCGCCAGTAATGAAGATTCCAACAATGATGTACTGTCCTGGATGGGAGCGGAGGGGCCATCTGAAGAGAAGGTGAAAGAAATTTCACTCCAAGTAGGTTGCAGGACCCAGCCTTGTCATAATAGTACAATCACAGTGGGCTGAATGGTCTCTTTCTGCACATGATAGTTCAAAAAGAATGGCTTCTAGCTTCACAGCCATTGAGCTACAAGGTTTGTTGTCCCAAGTTAGCTTCTTGGACTGTCACCAAGGCTGCCTCCATCTCCTCACTGTATCAACTTCACTTGAGGCTAGTAACTCACTGGAAAATTCCTTTTCCTACTGAGTCGGGTAGGGGGCTGCTGAAATAAGTTGATTAATTCTCTTATTAACCCCCTCACTCCCCCAAGAATGGAAGCGGCTTGGCAATAGGAACATATCAGTCATGGAGCCAGAGGTTCTCTGACACCTTCCTGTATGCTGTCCTTCCAAATCCAAAGTTCTGATCCTAAATTATGCCATAAACAGGATTTGCATTGAATCTATGGGAGTGTACAAGAAGAATTCATAGGGAACATTCGGTCAGCCCACCACCTTTATCCAACCAGCAACACCTTCATTTTTATCTCGTGATTTAGACTCATGTTTCTCAACCTCAGTTCTGCCTTCTGCACAAATCCCTCTTTGCAACAAGTCATTATACTTCTGAAAGGTACTTTACTGGTTGTAAGGTATTTTGGGGGTTTTCTGAGGTCATAAGCGATGCATTACACATATACATTATTTCCTTTCTTTCTACTGAAGCTTCACAATAATTACATAAAGCGTTTCAACACAATTTAAAATCCTAAGAATTCGCATTGTGTCTTTGAAACTGTTTGGAAATATATAAGATTTTGTAAGTTTCAATAATTACCCTGAGAAAAGATGAACAGTAGTTCCCTGTTCTTTGTTAATGCTGAATATTGTCAGATGAATGCCTGTTCAGCATTTTAATAGGATTGCATTTGCATAGTCATTAATCTGTTTCGCTGGACATCTATCAAAGGGATCCCAGGTAAGCTGTCGCACATTCTGTGGAATTAGGGATAAAGTGGATGTCCTGGTAAACCATGAATCCTGTCAAGTCTCGCAGCATTCAATTAGATCTTAGCTGATCCACATCTTAACTCCATCAACCCACCTTGGTTCCAGAACTCTTACTGCTCTTGCCTGACAAAAATCAGTCTCAGTATTGTGTCACACAGAGGACAACAGAGATCTAGAAATGATTACCTAGTAGTAGTCCCATCATTGGTTTACATAACATCATAAACCTTGATAACAAAGCTTACAGTCATCATCTGTACCCAAAGACAAGATTAATGGCTGGCAGCTCCATATGCATGGTATGATCTGCCTGTACTGCACACAAACAAAAATTTTCACTGTGTACGTGTGTCAATAATAAATCAAATCAAATAAAATCAAAATGTGTGCTCATGACTTTGTACAATATACAGCTTTCTGAAGCCGGATGTATTTTCTTTAGCTCTTTCCACCATTTCTTCACTTAGTGCCATGTGTTACTAGCATCACTGAAAGTCTTAAGATTCTCATATAGTCAGTTGTAAATCAGAACTTTTTAAAGATCATTGAGAAATAACATAGATGCCCCAGATATATGATACAAAGAGCTAGAATTAATGCACCAAATTCAGGAAGTCTCCATATACTTTGATAGCCAATGAAATACTCTTGAAGCACAGTTCAATGTATGAATTGGATAAATTAGCATCCAGTTTGGACACAGCAATTTCTCACAAATAGCAATGAGTAAATCACCAGATAACCTTTATATTTTTGTGATTTTGGTTGGGGAATAAATATTGGGTAGATGACCTATCTGCAAAACAAAACCCTCCAAACTTTGTTTCATCTGTTTCCTATTGTAACAGTTTAATAGTGCCTTTCTGATAGACTGAATTCGAATTCAAATGTCTACCTCTGATAATTTTAATAGATAATGCTGCAATACTGCTACTCAGTACCCACCACCCATCACAAGATGATGTGGATCATTCACGACCAGGCATCTATGTTGAAAAGTGCCTGATTTATATATATATATAAGGGGTCACTTGGTTCCTTGAGGAGTGCTGAAGAAAGGGACAAAATATATCTTTTTCAGTTAGACATATATTAATAAATTTAAATTTCAAAGTTTGGATTTTAAAGTAGTGGCATCTTTGGTTCCGAGGAAGAGTCACTGGACTAGAAATGTTAACTCTGTCAGAGCTGCTGGGCATTTCCAGCAATTTGTTTTTGTTGACATCTTTGGTTGGTTATTTCTCTGAAGGGTTTTTTTAAAAAAGCAATAACTTGATCAGCCAGTCCTTTCAGAATAGTGACCTAATTCAGAATATGTCAGGAAGCATGGAACCCCTGGAATGTTGTTGGAAGATTGCTTTAGCTGTGTTGATTTACAATAGGGATTATAAACGTTGAGGTCCATGAGTTTGTTTTTAGTTCAGGACAATCAAAGATTAATCTTAGATCCGAAAACTTAGTCATTAAAAGTTTTTTTTCGCAGTTCGGAGGGTCATCTGTACTGGAGTCATGAGCAAGTATAGTTTCTCTTCTGAAACATGAAGTGTAGAACAGTTCAGGGAAAGCACAGTTACCTCAGTGCAAAAGTTTAGTTTGTGAAACTTCCAGTGCCAAGTCTTCCAGTCTGCAGGTGATTATAGAAAACTGAAAAAATACTAAGCTTCCTGTTTCATAAGTTTTCATGTAAGAAGACTTCACAGCACACATGAAAGAACTGAGGAAGTGGAGTGTGCTAAGGCAAAATTAAAGATTTGATAGACAGGAATAGCTTCTCAGGATTTGAATTGATGTAAACTTTGTTTTGTCATGTGTTTTTCTTCTATGTTCTATATGTGTTTTTTGTTTTTGCATAATGAACTTCTGTTCTGTTGTCAAAGAAACTCTGCAGTCTCGTGTGGCCATGTTTCAGTAAATGACCACCATGTTAATTAATAAAAACCCTATGATTTATTAGGTCAGATTTCAAGTTGCCTAGGATAGAGAAATTGAGCTTTAAGGAGAGATTAGATTAGGCTTGGATTGTTCTCTTTAGAGCAGAGAAGTCTGAAGGGGGATATGATTGAGGTGTATAAGATTGTGAGGGGTATGGACAGGATGAATAGAGAGCAGCTGTTCCCCTTGGTTAAGGGAACAATCATGAGAGGACCTGGTTTCAGGATAAGGGGCAGGAGATTCAGAGGGAATTTGGGAAGAAAAACTTTCCTATTCAGTGGTTGGTGGGAATCTGAAATGCACTGCTTGGGAAGGTCGTGGAAGCCACAAACCTTACAAGCTTAAAAAAAATTTGGATGAGCACTACAAATATCAAAACATTCAAGGAAATGGGACAAGTGCAGGAAATCGAGATTAGCGCACCTCTCGTGGTAGTTATGTTAGTGCAGGCTCAATGGGCCAGAGGACCTTTTCTGTGCTATATGAATCTATCAATCTATGAATCTGAATTTGGGGATCCTACTTACCCAGTAGTACTGTTAAGTGGGTTCATGCTACATCATACAATGCAGCTAAAATAATTTTCTTGGACTTGTCATTTATTCACCAAGACCATAGGAAATATACTTGAGTCAAAATTTATTGAGTTGTGACTCTGGTGGTTACGTTAGGATTGTGTCTGCAGGTGTCTTCGCACTATGGTTTGTACTTCTCACTTTTATCCTTATTAAAATGATTTGTCATTTAGTTTATGCAATTAATCGGACTAAAACCATCCAAACTATCTATTAAATAAATCATTGGATATACACAGCTGAGCATCATCACTACATGATATTATGAATTATTTCCTCTTACACACTGGAACAATCCTCAACAGGTTAATATTTCAGGCCTAAATATCCCTGATAGAAACAAAACATTTATTACCATCGGTTTTACTTTAATGTTCACTTGTTACTCCAAAATAGAATTGACACAGAAACAAATATATTAAACTTCAATACACAATGTAATAAAATGCAGAAAAAAATAGTGCGGTGATTTACTAGAGGAAAGAAAGCTGCCCCAGTTATGAACTACAGTGGTCACAGAAGTCCCATACTGAAAGGAAATTAGTTATTGCAATGGATGTACATTTTAACTGTTAATGGGTAACTGAAATGACAAACTCATGGGAAAGTGACTAATTTAAGATTCATCTGGTTAAAGGAACCTATCAGAACAAATACATCTCAAAACATTCTATTTTATGACAGTTTCTTGTGATCAGGTTCAGAGGAATTTTGATAGAAGTGCTCAAAGTCAAGAAGGGCTTTAATCGAGTAAATAAGGAAACTGATTCTAATGAGTGAAGAATTGGTAACTAGAGGACACAGATTTAAGATAAATCACTGAAAGAAGTAAAGACAGCGTGAAAAGATGTAAAACAGTGAGTTATTATGATCTGGAACACACTGCCGAAAAGGAGAGTTACAGGGAGAGAGCAGGGAAATGAGACAATTGCATAGTTTTTTTCAAAGAATTAACGAAAATACAATTGACAAAAATGGCTTTTTCTGTGTTGCACCAATCTATCTTGTGAATAGAAACAGTACTTTATATTAGATAAACTATACTATAAATTATTCTAAAAATGGACACTACGGAAATTGCAGGTTTGCAAACAACATGCTCATCTATCAGAAAGAACTTGACAGCTTGGAAATGGCAGTGGGTTTAATATGGCCTTGGATATTTTGTTTCCCTTTTGTGTTGGGTTAAGACTTCCTTTATAAGTATATTTCTCTCTTCCAGTTTATTGATACAGTCAATGACACACACATACACACACAACACACACACAACACACACACACACACTCACACTAGGTCCAGGTGAAAGAATAGGAAGTTTCCTGGTCCCAGCTCTCTGTTAATGCAATGCAAATATTCACTGCTTGTGTTTTCACAGGAATGAAACCATGTCCCTTACTTCTCTTCAGCCTTAATATACATTTAATGAAAGCACAAGATTATGAAATGGAAAAGACACTTCAGAATGTATGTCTTTATTCATTGGATGTGGGCATCACATGTGGACCAGCAGTTAGGAATCAACCACATTGCTGTGAATCAGGAGTCACAGGTAGGCCAGACTAGGTAAGGATGGCAGATTTCCTTCCTTAAAAGGACATCCGTGAACCACAGAGCCATAGAGTCATAGAGATGTATGGCACAGAAACAGACCCTTCAGTCCAACTCGTTCATGCCGACTAGATATCCTAAATAAGTTTAGTCCCATTTGCCATCATTTGGCCCATAACCCTTTAAACCCTTCCAATACATATACCCATCCAGATGCCTTTTAGATGTTGTAATTGTACCAGCCTCCAAAACTTCCTCTGGCAGTTCATCCCATACATGCACCAACTTCTGCGTGAAAACGTTGCCCCTTAGATCCCTTTAAAATGTTTTCCCTCTCACCCTAAACCTATGCCTATAGTTTTGGACTCCCCCACCCCAGGGAAAAGACTTTGTCTATTTATCCTGTCCATGCCCCTCATGATCTTATAAACCTTTCGAAGGCCACCCCTCGCCTCTGCTCCAGGGAAAACAAACCCAACAGATGGGGTTGTCCTGACAACCATCAATGGTTTCATGGTCATCATTAAACTCTCATTTCCAGATTATTATTGAATTAAAATTCTACTATTCTGCCACAACAGGAATCGAACTCAGTTCCCAAAACATTACCTGGATCTCTGGCTTATTAGACTAGCACTAATACCACTAGGCAATTACCGACCCCATTTGCTCATGAGATGTGGGTTGTCCCTGGCATCATTACTCATCCCTTATTGCCCTTGAGAAGATGGTGAGCTCCCATGTTGAGTGAGTGCTGCAATACAGTGGCTTGTTATTTCAGAGGATAGTTAGGTATCAGCCAGATTGCTGGGGGTCTGGAGATCAGCAGACTTTGTTCACCAAAGGTCAGTAGCAAGCCAAATAGGTTTTATGACAATCCAGTAATTTTGCTTAGCCAACACTAATCAGAGCTGTTTATTTTGCCAACTGAACAGAAGTTTTCCAGCTGCCATCGTGGATTTTGAACTACTGATGGAAGATTAGTAATGCAGGCCTCGAGATGACCAGTTCTGGAACATAACG
Source organism: Chiloscyllium plagiosum (assembly GCF_004010195.1). Taxonomy (NCBI): domain Eukaryota; kingdom Metazoa; phylum Chordata; class Chondrichthyes; order Orectolobiformes; family Hemiscylliidae; genus Chiloscyllium; species Chiloscyllium plagiosum. Next base: position 14,289,645 of record NC_057737.1, on the reverse strand, counting down.
ACAATGATGTTGTTCCTTAGGGGAAATGGAGCATATTCTTTTAGTTTACACTACTGTAAAATGTGTTGTTTTACTACATCAGAGCCAAGCCCTGCACTGCAGTGAGACACAGTCTGACTGTGTAGCAGTGACACGTGATGGAGCAGAAGAGAAATTCCATCAGCAGTACCTCTATCACTTTCTCAGAAATCAATGGGAGGGCCATTGAACAAATGCTACTGTCTTTCATGATTCCAGTTCCACCAGCATTCAGCCAAAATTAATGGCAATGATTGGACACTATCAGCGTGGCCGTAAACCACCTTCATTGCCAGGTCCTGTTTTCTCAACTCCCAAATGGCCAGTTTTCCTCAGAGAACATAGGGAATACTTCAGAAGCTCTCCTTGAGGTGTGACAACATTGACATTAATGACTTCGGAGGGGTTTGCTACTCATGTTTCAAACTGAGAACACTTTTCCATGGAGCACACCCATGTTGATGGTGTAGACAGTAAAATGGTAGCAATTGCTAGTCTCTATGGTAGTAAGCTATTTGCATACCTGTGAACACAGTGGCTCACAGCACCAGGGACCTGGGTTCGATTCCAGCCTCAAGCAACTGACTGTGTGGAGTTTGCACATTCTACCCATGTCTGCGTGGGTTTCCTCCAGTTTCCTCCCTCAATCCAGGTTAGGATGAATTGCCCTTGCTAAATTGCCTCATAGTGATCTCAACATATCAGCTCCAGAAGTGGGGTCAAAATTACATAAGATCTCGCTGTATGCAGATGATGTTCTAATTTTCTTGACAAATCCAGCAGTCTCAGGGCCTTGCCTGATACAATGCATTCACACGTTTGGCGCTTTTTCAGGGTATAAGATTAATTTTGCTAAATCAGAGGATTTGCCTATGGGTGGTCTTACAAAAGAGTTGGCCCTTGAGAGTGACTATAGATTCCCATTTAGGTGGTCACGGGGGGGGTTTGTGTATTTGGGCATATTCATTACTACAGTTCTGGACTGGCTGTTCAAAGCCAATTTTACTCAATTCTTCGAAAAAATTAAACAAGATCTCCAAAGATGGGAGGCACTTCCAGTCTCATGGTTGGGTCGGATAGCGCTTATTAAGATGAATATTCTCCCTCGTTTGCTATACCCTATACGGATGCTCCCCCTGATTTTCAATAAACACACACTCAGGAGACTGAACAGTTGGTTCAGCTCCTTTATCTGGCACCATAAACGG
>NC_057737.1:14276964-14287998 GCF_004010195.1 Chiloscyllium plagiosum | reverse complement strand
GGAGCGCTGTGGTGGGTGCAATGGAGAGGATTTTAGGTGTAGGGGTGGAGAAGGACCCTATTTTGCTCCTTTTGGGCCTATCCATTGTATTTCCTGCAGACTCGCATAAGGCAAAACCTTTCAATATTCTAACATTCTGTGCAAGGAAGAATATCTTGCTAGGTACGATATCAGAAAACCCCCCAGGCCTGTCGGGTTGGCGGAAGATTGTTATGGAGCATATTCCCTGGGATTTTCTCACAAATATGGTACACCACAAAACTGAGAATTTTTACAAGACATGGCAACCCTTTTTGAAATACATGGACAGATTTATCTGCCACACTAACAAGGGCTTTTATATAGCCGTAATGATTGTGTTTCATGTGTCCAATATCCAGGGAGGAGGAACTATGAATGTATGAGTGTTTTGTTTGGCTGGGCTGAGTTATTACTATTTATTTGTTTGTTGTTAGGTATTTATTTAGTTAGTTAAATAGTTAGTTTAGGTTTTTTTTTATTTTATACTTCTCCATATATGTTTATACATTTGTATAGGAGGGTGGACTGGGGAATTTTTTTTATTATTTGGGTTTAGTTTTGTACTATTTTTGTACTGTTTTGAATTGCATTGTTTTGTATTTGTTGTAATATTAAAAAATCTATTTTTTCTTAATAAAACTATATTATTTTTAAAAATTGCCCCATAGTGTTCAGGGATGTCTAGGTTAGGTGCATTAGTCAGTGGTAAATATAGAGTAATAGGGAAGAGGAATAGGTTTGGGTTGGTGTGGACTTATTGGGCCAAATGTCCTGTTTCCACACTGTAGGGATTCTATTTAAAAAACATTCCAATGGACCAGACGTTGCCACAGAAAGTCAATATTGCTGAGAACAGATAAAGTCCGAAGCTGAGATGGTGGAACTCAGCAGAAAAGGACCTGATTAGAAAATTAAACACTCTGTAACTAGTCACTAAGGGTTTCTAAAAGCACTGAAACAAGGCTGAGTTGAATTCTGATTGGATGTGCAACTTCACCAACACTCAAGAAGGCACTATCCAGAACAAAGCATCCTACTTGATTGGCATCACATCCACAAGCATCCACTCCCTCCACCACTGACGTTCAGTAGCGGCAGTGTGTACTACCTACAAAATGCAGTGCAGAAATTCACCAAAGATCCACAGACAGCATCTTGCAAACCCACACCCACTTCCATCCAGAAGGACAAGGGCAGCAGATACATGGGAGCACCATCACCTACAAGTTCCCCTCCAAGTCACTCACCATCCTGACTTGGAAACATATCACAATTCCTTCTGTGGTGCTGGAAGGTCCTTCCTAAGGCTGGGTTAACCTGCAGAACGTGGATTGTAGCAATTTAAGAAGAAAGCTTATCACCACCTTCTCAAAGGTGGGAAAGTTCAGATGGGCAATAAATGCTGGCTCAGCCAGTGATGCCCACATCCCATGAATGAATAAAATGAAAGTGGGACTGCACCCACAAACTAACCTAATGTAGAATAGCAAATGGGGATGGGGAGCACAATGAGTTCCAACACCACAATCACCAACCATCTCTGAATTCACACAAGCTGACATCAATTCATACAAGCTGAACTGGCAGGTCATACTCCATTGCATTCCTTATTCCAGCACAAACTTACATTCTGGATGACTTTTGGACAGTGACAATGGCTTGCAGGGTGTTTAAAAACATTCCACCGGGACTAAACCAGATTTGTCCAGGCAGTGGCTTTTTGACTTTTCCAGTTCAATGACTCTTGTCTATCCGGCAGAATCACACTGTGCCAGGCAGCTCCCAGTTTATGGGCCTAGGTTTAGGATGAATAGCTAGAGGTTCAGCCGTGTGCAATTTAGCAGATCCACATGAGACCCCCTTCAGTGTACGGACTCTGAACTGCACTAACAACCTCTGTGCTTGATGATTAGCCAGGCACGATGCATTCTCCTGCTCATCTTTACGACCACATTTATAATTAACTAAAAAGGAGAAGGTTTTATTTAAAGAGACAGTGCTATGTGAAATCATTCCTAAAAGGTTTGGCTTTGTTTTCAAAATGAGGACATTTTGTCAAACTAGTGAATTTATATTCAGGCTTGTCAATCCACAAGTTCCATTGAATTAAAGCAAATCCAAATATTAAAATAATAAAGCTTTCCTACAATCATCTATTTCTGTTCTTGGCTCCAGTACTTTCTGACTATCAAGAACTTAGTTTAGATTAGAGTGGTGCTGGAAAAGCACAGCAGGTCAGGCAGCATCCGAGGAGCAGGAAAATCGACGTTTCGGGCAAAAGCCTCACTTTTGCCTATCAAGGACTTAGTGTCAGCTGTGGCTCTGTTTGCTGCATTCATGCATACATCACACAGCTCGATTCAAGGGTTTGAGGACAAGCCTGGTACTCTAGTGTGTCCTGCTGAGAGAGTGCTGCAGTGTTGGTGGCACTGTCTTTCCGATGAAATGTTGAACACATCTGCCTGCTTTGACTGATGTGAAAGGATTCATTGCATTGTTTTGCTGTTCCCGGCATCCTGGCCAATATCTGTCCCTTAACCAACATCAGAACAGAAACAGATTGTCTCATCATTATCATTTGATGCTTGTGGGAAATTGTTGAGCAAAATTATCTCCCACACTTCCCACATTAGAACCAGGACTATACTTCAAAAAGTAAGTAATTAGGTGTGAAGTGCTCTGATGGTCATGAAAAGTGTTATATAAATACAAGCATTTTTTGCAACAGTTGCATATCAGTCCCTTGGATTTCAAATCATTATATTGTTGATTAAAGTTAATAAAGGTTCCTTTGCACATGGATGATGGTTGTTAATGGCTGTCCCTCAGTTTGATGATCTACTCATGGTCCTGGGTTTCTGCCATACATCCTTACGCCAATATTTGACCCATAGTTCATGGGGCACCTGGAGCATTGCATCTTGTGAGGTGGTAGAATCTGGAGAGCATGATTCACTGCTTTTCCTTTCCTCCTCACCTTCAGCTCTGCCTTATTATTTGGAAATTGGAACTCAAAACATGATGGAAGTTGATGGATAAGTTGTTACCATTTTAAAGAATGGCTAACGAGCTCCTCCCAGTGTTAAGATCAATGCTGCCCTGCTTCAAAGAGAGTTTCTGTGAGTCTTTGTCTTCCCCTTAAATGCTGACTTTTTGAAAGTTGAGGGGGCAGCACTGTTAACTCAGTCTTTAGCACTGCTGCCTCACAACTCCAAGGACATGGGTTCAATTCCACCCTTGGGTGACTATGTGGAGTACGCACTGTCTCCCTCATGCTCTAGCTTCCTCCCACAGCCCAAAGATGTGCAGGTTTGGTGGACTGGCTATGGGAAATGCAGGGTTGTAGGTTAGCAGGTGGGTCTGGGTGGGATGCTCTTTGGAGGGTCTGTATGGGCTGAATGGCCTGCTTCCACACAGTAGGGATTCTATGAAAACCAGATCTAAAAGGGGAGACTCTTTTCATCACATTGACATGGATTATAAGGTTAAAAAGAGGTGAGAAGGAGGGTTCTAGACAGACACGATGGTACAGACAATTGCTGTTTAAATCTTTACAGTCCTTGAGTTGCACAAGTGAAATCTGAGCTCCAACAGTTTGCCTCTAACCTTGTTTCCCTCGGAGTAGCAAGGTTTGCAGATAACATTGAGTTCGCAGTAGATTTTCCAAGTTGCCTTTGCACCATAGAGTCATAGAGTCATGGAGATGTATAGCATGGAAACAGACCCTTCGGTCCAACCCATCCATGCCGACCAGATATCCCAACCCAATCTAGTCCCACCTGCCAGCACCCGGCCCATATCCCTCCAAACCCTTCCTGTTCGTATACCCATCCAAATGCCAATTACTTGCAATTGTATCAGCCTCCCCCATATCCTCTGGCAGCTCATTCTATACACGTACCACCCTCTGCGTGAAAAAGTTGCCCCTTAGGTCTCTTTTATATCTTTCCCCTCTAGTTCTGGACTTCCCGACCCCAGGGAAGAGACTTTGTCTATTTACCCTATCCATGCCCCTCATAATTTTGTAAACCTCTATAAGGTCACCCCTCAGCCTCTGATGCTCCAGGGAAAACAGCCCTAGCCTGTTCAGTCTCTCCCTGTAGCTCAAATCCTCCAACCCTGGCAACATCCATCAGCGATGGTTTCTGAGATTGAGAGAGAGATTGAGACAGACAGGGAGAAAAGATCTTCCTGTTATCACCTCATCTTGGTTTCTCTTTCCTATTGCACAAAACAAGCTAATGAAATATGGTTAGTTTGTATATTCCAAATCTATATCCACTGTCTTCTGCAAAGTCAATATTCTGTAGGCGAGTTTACATTCCCAATATGTGAATTTATCCAGCATGTGGGAGTAAAGCACGAGATACAAATCTCTTGACACTAAACTGAGTCTCGGTGCCTCCAGTAAGATGGCGGTGGAGAAGAGCTTCAAGGCTTGTCCATTCCATCCACATTTCCCTTCATTTCTTTTCCTTCTCTTTTCTTGTTTCCTTTTTCTTTTTTTTTCTCTTTTATTTGACTTATCTCTTGTTGAAGAGCTCGGTCGCGATGATAACATCAGCAAGTGGGCCCTGCGTGGACTCGAGTGGGCCCAACATGGCGGCAGCCGCGTAAGAGACAGATTTGGGTTCCAAGCAGCCTCTGCATCAATGAGGCAGTCCTAGCTCTGACTCAGGTCTCCTGCAGCGGAGGTGGGTTTGGGTTCCCTCATGGAGGCAGCGGCGGAGGTGAGTTTGGGCTAGTATGGTACCCATGCAGCATCAGCTGGTGAGGTCCAGTGAGGACTCATAGTGGTAAGGGCATCAGTGGAGATGAGATGGCACCGAACAGTGGATGCCTTTCCTTCCAACGGCGAGAGCACGGTGAAGGAGACTCGTGCCCGACCACCAGACCAATGGCCAATGGCAGAACACTTAAGAGCAACAAGGACTGTAAAGTTGAACACTTTTTTTAACTTTTCAGCCTTTGTATTCTATATATTGGTTCATTTTTCTGTATTTTAAGAGACTGACAACATTATGCAACAATTTTCGTTGTATTTTGTAACAAAATACACGTGATAATAAATAAAATACATCCAATCTTGATTAAAATGGTCATCCCAATGCCACCAGTTGAGTATATTCTATTTTTTTAATAAACCCCCACACTACCCGACAAACAGCAATAGTGCTTATTTTCCCTAGCATCCATGTTGTGCATGTGCAATGTATATTCTATTTGGGCTGTCAGGTGATCACAGCAGCTGTTTAAAGTCAGTAGTGTTACTTTTTAACTGTTTTTGTGGGGGTCCTCTTCTGGTGCAAAGGTAGTGACCCTACCTCTGGACCAAGAGGCTAAGTCCCACCTGCTCCAGAAGTATGTAGGAACATCTCTGGACATGTTGGTTAGAAAAATAGGTTAACTCTAAAAAGATTTTAAACTACTTTTAGTCCATGGACGTTTTCAGTATTAATGGTAAATAATGGAAGTTAAATATTGATTATTTATTTTCACAGCGATCTTAACACCATTCACCCCATCAAAGATCAACTGTATTCAAGTGTCAGTATTAAATGCCATCTAGATGATAAACTATTTAACCTCAATCTCCTCTGTTATTAAACTAAATGAACCATGTATGGTTGTGATGAGTACAGTGTCATTACCCACACTGCATCAGATTTGCAAGTTGTTCTCAATCTCTTCAGCTCTGCACAGAAAGAAACTCTGCCAGCCCTGAATGTTGCCAAAACAAAATTCATATCAGCCCATATCTGGTCACTAATTATTTCACCTCCCATATAGCTTGAAGAACAGACTGTGTGTTATGCAATAATATGTAAATCAGGGCATATTAAAATAAAGTTATTTTCTTTTTATTTATCATTTCATGAATGTTGCTGGCAAAGTCAATATTTGCTTTCCCATCTCTAACTGCCCTTGAATTATGCGACTTGCTCAGCCATTTTGTTTCATCCACTCATGGGACTTGGGCTTTGCTGGGTGAGCCCAGCATTTAGTACCTGTCCCCATTTGCCCTTCAGAAGGTGGTGATGAGCTGCCTTCTTGAACTGCTGCAATCCATGTGATGTAAGTTGACCCACAATGCCATTAGGGAAGGAATTCCAGGATTTTGACCCAGTGACAGTGAAGGAATGGCGATATATTTCCAAGTCAGGATGGTGAGTGGCTTGGAGAGCAGCTTGCAGATGGTGGTATTCCCATGTAATGGCTGCCCTTGTCCTTCTTAATGGAAGTGGTTGTGGATTTGCAAGGTGCTGTCTAAGAATCCTTGGTGAATTTCTGCAGTGCATCGTGTAGGTAGTACAACTGTTGCTACTGAGCATTAGAGGTGGAGGGAATGGTTGATGTGGATGTGGTGCCAATCAAGCGGCTACTTTGTCCTGGATGGTGTCAAGCTTTCTGAGTGTTGCCAGAGCTGCACCCATCTAGGCAACTGAGGAGTATTCCATCACACTTCTGACTGTGTCTTATAGTTGGTGGACAGACACTGGGGAGTCAGGAGATGAGTTACTCACCGCGGTATTCTTAGCCTCTGACCTGCCCTCATAGCCACTGTGTTTATGTGGCAAGTGCAGTTGAGTTTTTGATTGATGGTAACTCCTAGGATATTGACAATGGGGGATTTAGTGATAGTAATACCACTGAATGTCAATGGGTGATGGTTAGATTGTCATTATTGAAGATGGTCATTTTCTGGCATTTGTGAGGCGCAGATTTGTCCTGCTTTTTGTATACAGAACATATATGGGCAACTTTCCACATTGTCGGGTAGATGCCAATGTTGTACTAATTGTACTAGAACAGCTTGGCGAGGGGAGCAGCAATTTCTGGAGCACAAGTCCAGAATGTTGTCAGAACCCATAACCTTTGCAGTATCCAGTGTCTCCAACCGTTTCTTGATATCACATGGAGTCAATTGAATTTGCTGAAGACTGGCATCTGTGATGCTGGGGACCACTGGACGAAGATGGATCATCCATTTGGCACTTCGGGCTGAAGATTGCTGCAAATATTTCAGCCTTATTTCTTGCAATGATATGTTGGGCTCTTCCAACATTGGGGATGGGGATATTTGTGCTCCGCCAGTGAGTTGTTGAATTGTAAACCACCATTCACGATTGGATGTAGCAAGGCTGCAGAGCTTAGGTCTGATCTGTTGGTTGTGGGATCACTTAGCTCTGCCTATCAGTTGTTGCTTATGCTGTTTGGTAAGCAAATAATCCTGTTTGGTAGCTTCACCAGATTGACATCTCATTTTCAGGTGGGCCTGGTGCTGATCCTGGCATTCCCTCCTGCACTCTCCATTGAACCAGGGTTGATCCCCTGGATTGATGATAATGGTTGAGTGGGGGATATGCCAGGCCATGAGGTTACAGATTGTGCTGGAGTACAACTCTGCTGTGGCTGCTGCTACTGCACTGCTCCCAATGGATGACTAGTCCTGAGTTGCTTGATCTGTTCAATGTCTGTCTGATTTAGCATGGTGATAGCAACGTACATCACAACAGAGGGTTTTCTCAGTATGAAGGCAGGACTCGTCTCCACAAGGACTGTGCGATGGTCACTCTTACCGATACTATAATGGATAGATGGACCTGCAGTCGGCAGATTGGTAAGGATAAGGTCATAGAGTCATTGAGATGTGCAGCATGGAAACAGGCCCTTCAGTCCAACTCAACCATGCTGACCAGGTATCCTATATTAATCTAGTCCCATTTGCCAGCATTTGGCCCATATTCCTCTAAGCTCTTCCTATTCATAAACTCATTCAGATATCTTTTTATGTTGTAATTGTACCAACCTCCACCACTTCCTCTGGCAGCTCATTGCATACATGCACTACGCTCTGCATAAAAAGGTTGCCCTTAGGTCCCTTTTATATCTTTCCCCTCTCACCTTAAACCTATGTCCTCTAGTTTTGGACTCCCCCCACCCAGGGAAAAGACCTTACCCTATCCATTTACCCTATCCATGCCCCTCATGATTTTTTTATAAACCTCTATAAGGTTGTTTTCCTTCTTGGTAGTTCCCTCACCAAGTGCCGCATACTCAGTCTAGCAGCTATGTCCTTTAAGACCTGACCAGCTCGATCAGTTGTGTTGCTGTCGTGCCACCCTTGGTAGTGGACACTGAAATCTCCCACCCAGATTGCATTTTGCACCGTTGCCACCCCCAGTGCTTCCTCCACATGTTGTTCAAAAAAAAGGAGGGAAGATGATATGTAGTAATCACAAGAGGTTGCCTTGCCCAAGCCATGAGACTTCACAGGGCATTAAGCATCAACCCCATTCCTTGTGGGTCTGGAGTTACATGTAGGCCAGGTCAAGTAAGCATGACAGATTTCCTTCCCTAAAGGGCATTAATGAACCAGCTAGGTTTTTATGGCAATTGGCAATGGTTTCATGGTCACCGTGATTGAGACTAGCTGTCACCTCCACATTTTGTAACTAATTGACCTTAAATTCACCATTTGCAATGTAGGATTTGAACTTATGTCCCTAAAGCATTTGACTTAGCCTCTGGATTGTTAGTCTAGCGATGTAACCATTACACCACAGCCAATCCAGGCATGGTGGCTCAGTAGTTAGCACTCCTACCTCACAGCACCAGGGACCTGGATTGGATTCTAACCTCAGGCAACTGTCTGTGTGGAGTTTGCACATTCTCCTCGTGTCTGTGCAGATTTGATCTGGTTTCGTTCCACAGTCCAAAGATGTGAAGGTTAGGTGGATTAGTCATGGGAAATGCAGGGATATGGATGGGTCTGGGTGGGATGTTCTTCAGAGGGTTGGTGTGGAATTGATGGGCTGAATGGCCTGCTTCCACATTATAGGGATTCAATGACTCTTCCTAACTAGAGTTTAAAAGCCAAGAAATAAAAGAATGCAATGTTTTCAGGTATTTTTTAAAAAGTCTTCATTGAGACTGGAAATTTAAGATATCTTCATTTGGATCAGATTTCCATTAATGTGGTGTTAGTTATTTAAAGTTGTTTTCTTAGGTCCACTTGGGTCTCTACAGCGAAGGATGTCAGATTAAGAAGGCAGCATACAGGCCTCTGGATAGGACTATTCTATTATCAATCACTGGAAGGTGATATTCCATCCTTGTGGGCTTAGCCCTCTATAAAGACAGCAAATCTCAAATTGCACATTCAATATGTGAGGGATGGTGAGTGCAGGTTTGTGTCTCAATATTTCAAGGAGCACTCACAGAGAGACGTGACTTATACCATTGCAACAGATCTGCCAATATAAACAGGACCAAAGAAACACAGCAAATAACAACCAAAGCATAAATCTACGGCACTAATAAAAATGCCACCTTCCAGAATTTCTTTTTCTAAAGATTCCTTTGTTCTGTCGAGGACTTTCCTGTACCTTGGCCATTCTTCATGTGTAAATGATGATTAATAACAGTGAACAGCAATCTATGCATTGATACATTGGAGTGGAATCTAGTCTTAGCTTCCCCCTAAGAGCACATTCAATAGGCCAGGGTCACTAGGTAGTTTTCAGCAATGGAAATAGAATCCTGGCTAGAATTTCCATCGGGGGTGGGGGAAGAGGAATTCCAAGATTTCTCCACGATTTTCAATGAGGCAACTGCAGAAGATCAGGGGAATTCCCATAATTGTCATTGAGTCAACTCCAGGGAACAAACCTGCGACATTCCGAAGACTCAGCTCCATGAGTAGCCAGTACATTAGTTCAGTTGGTAACACTCTTGCCTTGCAGTCTGAAGGCTGTGGATTCAGGTCGGTTATAATAGGTGTAACTATGGACCATTGAATTTTGTATTCCATTATTTGATCGTTACAGCTTAGAACTTGCACAGACTAAAAGGAAGACTATGGACCTAAAATGGTTGCTCCAGTCTCCTGATCACCGATTGAGGCAAGCTTCTTGAATTTGGAATAAACAAAGCAAATGCACTGAAATTATCATTTCTTTTCTAAAGACTTGAAACCAGCCAAATGAGTCAGCATCAAGAAATTCATATCTCCTGTTTTAATTCGTCATTGCGTAGCAACTTTGTACATTGGGAGATAAAAGGCTTGCCTTTTCACTTCACCAGCTTGGAAAAACAATGGAGTTGGAATTGGGAATGCACAACTTAACCAGATTTCAATGGTTGTTTTTGAGCAGCAGAGCAGACAGAATGATCTATAAACAAGAACTGAAGTATTCTCTCTGTCTCTTGCTGCTATTTCAATCATCACCATGGAATATAGCACCCTCATTTAAAATAAATTGATAAAATAGCCATTCACCAAGAATTCAAAGGGGTCTACAGGTTCCAATACTGCTGAGGATACAAGTCAACCATTAAACAACTTGGTCTTAGCTTAAGAATGGAACATCTCAAGGACCCTTTAAGGACCTTTTGTTTAAAGTTGCATAGTCTTTATTCTAGACTACAGTGGTGCTGGAAAAGCACAGCAGTTCAGGCAACATCCGAGGAGCAGGAAAATCGACGTTTTGGGCAAAAGCCCTTCATCAGGCTCTATTCCCTTTTAAACTTATTCCTGTAATTGCATATATGTGTTTGATGTCAGATTTTTATTAATTTTTTTCTTGAAATTAGTCGGTGATAAAATTCCTGTTCTTTTTGCTCAAGAACTTCTTAGTCATTGGCTTCTTCACTTTCTCAAAATCTACATTATAACTGAGATTTACAAGGATGTTGCCAGGGTTGGAGGATTTGAGCTATAGGGAGAGGCTGAACAGGCTGGGGCTGTTTTCCCTGGAGCGTCAGAGGCTGAGGGGTGACCTTTTAGAGGTTTATAAAATCATGAGGGGCATGGATACGATAAGTAGACAAAATCTCTACCCTGGGGTCAGGGAGTCCAGAACTAGAGGGCAAAGGTTTAGGGTGAGAGGGGAAAGATATAAAAGAGACCTAGGGGCAACTTTTTCATGTAGAGGGTGGTACGTGTATGGAATGAGCTGCCAGAGGAAATGGTGGAGGCTGGTACAATTGCAACATTTAAAAGGCATCTGG
>NC_057737.1:14262833-14274166 GCF_004010195.1 Chiloscyllium plagiosum | reverse complement strand
CCGAGGAGCAGGAGAATCAACGTTTCAGGCATATGCTATTCATCAGGAATCAAACACTATCTATTTCCCTCATTATTTTATACAACTCAATCATGTCCCCTCTCATTCTCCTCTGCTCTAAGGAAAACAACCCTAGCCTGTGCAAACTATCATCAAAATGGAACTCTCGAGTCCAGGCAACATCGTAAACCCTTGCACCATCTACCGTGCAATCACATCCCTCTTAAAATGTGGATTCCAGAATTGTACATAATTCTCTATGTGTGGCCGAACCAAGGTTTTATACAGTTCCAGCATCACCTCCCTGCTCTCCAACAAATAAAGGCAAATGTACCACATGCCTTCTTAACTATGTTATCCACCTGTCCTGATATCTTAAGAGACAGGTTGGAGATGCACACCAAGATCTCTCTGATATTTGGTGCTTCTCATCATGTATTCCCTTGCCTTGATTGTCCTGCCCAAGTGCATGACCTTACACTTATCCAGATTAAATTCCACTTGCTACTGATCAGCCCATATGCCCAGCTATCTATCCTTGTGGTCTAAGGTTATCCTCTTCACTATCTTCCAATTTTTGTATTGACTGGGAATTTACTGATCAATCCCTCCTATGTTCAAGTCTAAATCATGCTCTAGGGTTAGAACTGCTGCCTCATAGTGCCAGGGACCCGAGTTCAATTCCAGCCTCGGGCGACTGCCTGTGTAGAGTTTGCACATCCTGCCTGTGTCTACATGGGTTTCCTCTGGATGCTCCGGTTTCCTCCCACAGTCCAAAGATGTGCAGGTTAGGTGAATTGGCCATGCTAAATTGCCCATAGTGTTAGGGGATGTAGGTTAGGTGCATTAGTCAGGGGTAAATATAGGGTAGGGGGAATGGGCTGGGTAGGTTACTCTTCAGAAGGTCGGTGTGGACTTGTTGGGCTGAAGGGCGTGTTTCCATGCTGTAGGGATTCTATGATTCTATGATAAACTATAAAAACACACGTGTCCAACACTGACCACTGTGGGATCCCAACGGACACTCAATTCGGAAAAACCCTCAACTATCATTCTTTGCTTCCTGCCACTCAGTCAGCCGTCAATCCAATTTGCCAAATTTCCTTGAATCCCATATGCTCTTACCTTTTGCTATCAGTCTCCCATACAGGACCTTATCCGAAGCCTTGCTGAAGTCCAAGTAAACTATATTAAAACCATTGCTATCATCTACACACCTGCTCGCCTCTTTGAAAAATTCAGTCAAGTTGGTCAGACATGACCTTCTCTTAACAAAGCCATGCTGACTGTTCTTGTGTAATCCTGCCTCTTCAAATGCAGATTAATTCTGTGTTCTGGAAAGAGTATAAAGGTGGCCCTGGTTAAAGATGACTAAGAGACAAAAAGAGCATTTAATACTTGTCCAATTGACAAGCCATTTTAAAACTCGAGGTCAGAGAATCATAGATTGGTGTCATAAAATGGTTCTGTAAGATTTATGGTACATTGGCTCCAACCATTTATAAGATGTAGGAGCACAAGTAGGCCATTTAGCCCATCGAGTCTGCTCTGCCATTCAATGAGATTCTGGCTGCTCTGATAATCCTCAACTGCTTTGTAACCCCCTGTAGCACTTCGTTTCCTTACTGAGCAAAAATCTGTCTATCTCAGCCTGGAACATGAATGACCCAACTTTGACTGCCCTTGTGGCAAAGAATTCCATAAGTAACTGATATCAGACAGTCGGAGAGTGGAGATAAGTAGGAACGGGGTAGAGTAAGTGAGATTTGGACCTTGTCCTTTCTGTGACCATATGCACCAACCCTCCAACAAACATTAGGATGAGTTGGGGGGAGTCAACTTTGCTGTGGAACAAAAGCCCCTTGTGATGGTAGCCAATCAGGGAAAAGCCATCCAGGTAAACAGATGTGTCAGAATTTGCCAGGAGCTGTTCCTCTAATCAGATTCAATTAGATCTGAGCTCCTAAGTGCTTGCTGCTCAGAGTGAGCCGATAAGCAGCAAGTGTGGGGGACCCATGAATGGACCAGCAGTGAGGAAGGGAGTGGCAGCCCTGAGAGAGCTCCCTTGGAGGCTGGAGCTGGGGGGAGAGTAGCTGGCACCAAAGGTTGGGAAGGTTAAGCCAGGACGAAAAGCAAGGAAAAGGTAAGAAAGTGGAGTTGAGGATTATCAGATCAGTCACTATCTCATTTTGTGGCAGAGCAAATTTGAAGAGCTGAATGGCCTACTGCTGCACCTATGTCTTATAGTAACTATATGCAGATTACATTAACACTGAGGTATATTGACTGCTGCCTGGACCTCTCTAATCTGGCACCATCTGATCCCATTCTGTGGTTTGGTAGCCACAGTACTTCTTGCTTTCCCTGTAGTGGCTCTGCATTGATTTTTATTTATATCAATTTGTCCAGTTTGGAAAGTTATCTGTTCATTAGATATATATTTAAGACAAGTCAAGGTGAGGTCTTTACATTTAACATGCATTTCTTTGAATGTAATGACCTCCCAAATTCTCTGGATCAGCAAAGGTTCAATCGTGAGGCTGCTGGATTAAGGAGCTACAATCTGTGTTATTACCAAGAGATATGTAAGACACATATGCCTCCTGACTTGGCCAGTCTGCAATTGCTACCTGCCCGAACTCCCTGATGTAGTGATTGTAATGAGATCAACCAGGTGGATCTTACAGAATATGAGTTCCCTGATTGGGGCTGCTAATCTAGTCCAAACAGGGAGCCTTGTCTGACAGATATGAACAGGAGCATCAGACATCCTGCCCTCTCTGAGACCTGACTCTGAGGGAGCGGGATCAGTGTCAAAGACTCTCCATGTGTAAATAAAGGGCGACTTGGTGACAGGATACCGGCCTCTGTGGAGTTATTTCACAGGAGATTGCCCTGAGTTGTCCGATGCTCCATCCAGTGGTCGTGACACAGCTATCAGAGTTGGCAAAGCTCCATCGTCGCTCAGATTAACCCTTTTATATCCATCATTCTACACAATTCTCGAACAAAGTAGCAAACTTATTGCATAGGGATTTGGGGTGTGAACTTTCACCCTGCTGCTGCTTTGTCATGTCTATTCATAACTGGCTTCAATGAGCAAGGCAGCTCGACAGCCTGAGCTGTGGTGTATCATAGTGTATAACTGTACCATTTTGTAAACATGGGATATGCTTGCAAAAATCAATCACCAGATTTGTGCTTCACACATACTCCTTTTTTATTCACTTTGTCCATTCACAATCATTGAATTTGCAGCTCTGTCCATGATGATTTGATAACCCAAATAAGTAGGAAAGAAATTGCTTTATTCCTGCCTGTTCTTCCACTATGACCCAAAATCAGAGTGCTCGAAATAAAAGATTTCATGCAAAATATCAACAAGATCAAAGTCTGGACACAGCCATTAAAGTGGATAAGCTGCACAATTTTAGAGTGCAACAAGTATTAGATTCTAACTCAGTCCTATCTTTCGAATTCATGTTAAGAATTTCAGTAATATGAGAAGGAATGTATTTATTATCTGTAATACCTCTGTCTCTGTGTACAATTAATCACCTTAAGAAAAGCAATAAAATGTAATTGGCTCTATCATATCTTTCTTTAAATAGGAAGCATTAAAACACTGTTTGTTCTTCACTAATAACATAGTAGGCTTTCGCATTTCAGATATGACCTTTGGACTGATCAAGTGTGGAACTCAATGGCCTCTTAACCTCTCAAAGGTTGTCCAATGTCTCGACTTGCCGAGGTTTTGCATGATCTAGGTTGTTATGTACTAACTTGGTTTAGAATCAATATTTAAAACTCTGATGGTGTTTCACGTGGGGAGAAACATCACCATTTGCTTAGAACAAAAGACAAATGAGCTATTATTTTGCTCAAAGAGTTATTACTTGGTGTGATAATAATTTTTGTCACCTAGAATGATACAATAGCTTCCTGAGTTCTTGAGTTGCCTAGGGAATATTGTGGGGTGAGTCCTGGATGATTGCATAGGTAAGAGTCAGTGGACTTCAAAAGAAATTGTTGAGGCCAGATTTTAACGCAAGACAAAGTGTGCCAACCCACTACCACCTCCTTTATTATCATCCTGGAATTACCCCCAATGTGGGTTGGGCAGAAGCAGTGAACGTCAAGATTTGGGGTCTCTGTCATTTCCCTGACAAAGCAGCAAGGTAAAATTGATGCTCCCCACCCTTTACGTTTACACAAATTTCATGACCAATCTCTCAAGGACGAATCATGATGGAAATCAAACTCTGGCTTTGCTAATGATGCTCACTTCCCATAAGCAAAATAAAACTCCTTCCTCAGCCTGCAAATAGGTGTTCTCCCCATCCAATCTCAGCCAAGGGATCAGTCATCCTCCTGTTCACATTTATATCGCAATAATGTGGCTTCATTGCAAATTGATTAAAGATGAGCCATGTCATGATTTGGACAAGGCTGGGTGTGTCAGCGATGCTGCCTGACCTGCTGTGCTTTTCCAGCACCACTCTAATCTAGACCCCAGTGTAGGCAGAAATGTTGTTCCAACAACATCTCCATCCAGCAGCAGTTCCACCATTAAGACAATAGAACAAGACCTTATTCTGTAATATTCCATTGTATAAATGTTAACTTAGATGATTCTGGAAATAGTACAAAGACAGCGATATAGATAAGCTGCAGAGCTGGGCAGAAAGGTGGCAGATGGAATTCAATGTAGCTAAGTGCGAGGTGATTCACTTTGGGAAGAATAACTAAAAGATGGGGTACTGGGCTAATGGTCGGATACTTGGTAGTGTGGATGAGCAGAGGGATCTTGGTGTCCATGTACACAGATCTCTGAAAGTTGCCACCCAGGTAAATAGTGCGGTGAGGAAGGCATATGGCGTACTGGCTTTTATTGGTAGAGGAATTGAGTTCCGGAGTCCTGAGGTCATGATGCAGTTGTATAAGACTCTGGTGCGGCCGCATCTGGAATATTGTGTGCAGTTTTGGTTGCCATACTATAGGAAGGATGTGGAGGCACTGGAACGGGTGCAGAGGAGGTTTACCAGAATGTTGCCTGGTGTGGAAGGAAGATCGTATGAGGAAAGACTGAGACACTTGGGGCTGTTTTCATTAGAGAAAAGAAGTTTTAGGGGTGACTTGATTGAGGTGTACAAGATGATTAGGGGGTTAGATAGGGTTGACAGTGTGAACCTTTTCCCGCGTATGGAGTCGGGTATTACAAGGGGGCATAGCTTTAAATTAAGGGGGGTAGATATTGGACTGAAGTTAGGGGTAGGTTCTTCAGTCAGCGAGTCGTAAGTTCATGGAATGCCCTGCCAGTAGCAGTGGTGGACTCTCCCTCTTTATGGCCACAAGAGCGGGCATTGGAGAGGTATATGGAGGATAGTGGGTTAGTATAGGTTAGGTGGGCTTGGATCGGCGCAACATCGAGGGCCAAAGGGCCTGTACTGCGCTGTATTCTTCTATGTTCTATGTTCTATGTTCTAAGAGTAGATGAGAGTTGACTAAATATTCAATCTTATTTATTTGAGAAGGGTTTTTGCCTTTTTGTTAGCAAGATTCATAGAATTTTAGGATCATAGGATGCTAACAGCACAGGAGATCATTCTGTCCATTGTGTCTGTCCTGATTCTACAAGAGCAACTCAGCTTTTCCCACTTCCCTTCCTTTTCCCCATAGCCCTGCAAACCTTTTCTCTTCATATGATCATCTACTTCTCTTTGAAAAGATCCATTTGCTCAACCATCCTCTCAGGCAGTGCATTCCAGCTCCCAGACACTCACCGCCTAAGAAAGTTCTTCCTCCCATCACTTTTAGTGATTTAGACAATCACTTTAAAATCAGGGCTCTGCTTCTTCACCTTTTGACTCATAGGAACAATTTCTCCCATCTGCTCTTTCTGAACTCTCACTATTTTGATCACCTCTATCAGACGATCTCTCACCTTTTCCTCTTAAAGGAGCATAGTGCCAGCTTTGCCGATCCCTCCATGTAACCAAAATTTCTCACCTCCAGAACCGTTTTCATGAATCTTTTCTGCATCCTCTCCATTGTTTGCATATTCTTCAAAAGAATTGGAAATGATACTCCAAGGAGCCCAACCCTGTGTATTATAAAGATTCAACATAGCCTCCTCACTTTCGTACCTTGTGGCTCTGTTTATAAAGCCTTGCTGATTATTGGCTCAAACTGCTCTGCAACATTCAATGATTTGTGTACATCTACCCTCAAACCCCTCTGTTCTCACACCACCTTTAAAATTGTATCCTTTATTTTATAACAATTATGTAGTGCAGATCCCTGAAATCTAAGATATCGGTTCTGATGAGCTATAATATCAGATTTGAAATATTAGACTGTTTCTTTCTCCACAGACCTGCTGACGTTCTCCATCCTCTATTGAATATTACCTTTCCTTGTCCTTCTTAACAAAAGGGTATCACATCAGAGATAGTATTCAAGGAGCCTCGACCCCTGCAAGGAAGCAGCACTTATGAGGTTCTTGCAAACTGTGTGGACAAGAGTGCAGACTGCTGGGAAGATGACCAAACTGACCACAGCATCATGAGACAGGGACCATTCAAGAGAGGGGAGGAAATAGGAATGTATTTATGGTGGGGGACAGTACAGTTAATGAGAAAGATACTATTCTCTGCAGCCGTGAGCATAAGCCCTCAAGGCAATATTTGACATGACACCACTCTTCAAAGTACTTCGTTAGTTATAAAGCATTTTAGGACATCCTTATTTTCACTTGTCTTGTCCATTAGATTGCAGTAGTTGTAACAAAGATCTGTAGCTCTATATTGTGTTTTGCAATAATTCTATTAACCAGGCACTGGTCTTTTCTGTGATAAAAATATCCTCCAAGTCCTATTGATTCAAAGAAAATAAATAGCAACTCTTCGGGTTACCCATGGATGTTGATACAAGACAAATTATGTCTTTTTCTCCACCCTGTGTTTAAACTATTCATCTATAGATTTTCTTTCAAATGATTTAGTTAACTTGGTTACAGATGATTACCGTTTACTTTATAAAACATTGGATTGTTTTGAACTGATACCATTAGAGAGCCAGCTCTAGGGGTAGCATGGTGGCTCAGTGGTTAGCATTGCAGCCTCACAGTGCCAGGGACCTGGGTTTGGTTCCCACCTTGGGTGACTGTCTGTGTGGAGTTTGCACATTCTCCCTGTGTTTCTGCGGGTTTCCTCCCACAATCCAAAGATTTGCAGGTTAGCTGAATTTGCAATGCTAAATTGCCTGTAGTGTTAGGTGCATTAGTCAGGGGTAAATATAGGATAGGGGAATGAGTCTGGGTGGGTTACTCTTCAGAGAGTTGGTGTGGATGTGTTGGGCCAAATGGCCGGTTTCCATACTGTAGGGAATCTAATCTAATCACACTTCCTGTACCCAGCACCATCAGGTATAGCATAATCTCATCAGTTTCAATATAGCACTCCTTTTTCCTGAACATTAGACCACCAACCCAGTATTTTATACTGCAAATATAAATGATACATTTGTACTGAAGTATAAGCAATAATATCCTCAGGATCATGACATGTATCCTTTCCCCGAAGTAAACCTAAAGTAATTTCATAAATAGACATACGGTTACTCACCTTTTGACTCCTCAAAGCCCATCCACAATTCACAAGACACATATCAGGAGTGTGGCAAAACACTCTCCACTTGTCTGGATAAGGGCAGCTCGAAAACACTCCAAGACAAGGAGTCCAATTGATTGGCACCCCCTTCACAGTCACTCTCCCCAACACCAATCCAGTGATAGCAATAAGTATCAATTACACAATACACTGCAGCAATTGTTAAACACTTTTCTTTATTTATTTGTTTTTCTGCCTTTATATTCTATTTTTTAGTTTACTTTTATGTGTTTTAAGATGGCACCACTATACAACATTTTCCACTGTATTTTGCAACAAAAATATTTGTGACAATAAATATATCAATTCAAATCATCTCACCCAGGCTCCTTAGATGGCACTTTCAAAACCCTTTCACTTCTACCACCACGAAGGACAAGAAAGGCAGATGCATAGGAATATCACCACTTACAAGTTCCCCTCCAAGCTACACACTATCCTGATTTGGAAATATATCATTGTTCCTTCACTGTCATTGAGTCAAAATCCTGGAACTACTTCCCTCCATAACAGTGTGGTGCCGACTTCAATGGTTCAAGAAGGCAGCTCACCACCACCTTCTCAAGGCCAACGGGATTAGCAATAGATGCAAGTTAGCCAGCAATGCCCACTTCTTGTGTAGAATATGTAAATCAAAAAGGCTATTACCCTTGAAGGAAAGTTTAGGAATAGGAACCAAAAGCTTGAGTGTTGAGACACGCTTTGAGAATGTTTCTAAAGAAGGCAGTGTAGAAAAATTAAAGGAGGAAATTCAAATCATTAGAAGCAAGACTGCCAATATGTATAGTCACCCAGCTTTGCTCAGTATCTCCTGTAACCTCTCTACTCACATATTCTCTGATATAATGAATAAGGTCATCTCCCAATCACATGTTTGTATCCCTCAATATCCATTGGCCTTCCCCATTGTCTCACTGCCTTTTCATCTTCTCCTAATAATGCATACGTTACAATCTTACAATTGTCTTTTAACTGCACCATCTACAAGCGGCTCAGGATCATGTTGAGTTACTCAAATAGTTTCCCACCTCCACCTTCAATAGTCTCACCTCTGGCAAAAACTTTATCTTCTTTCTTTCCCTCTGATATGGACCTGCTGTTCCGTCCCTCATGTTAAAGAGCTGTAGACCCCAGTGTAATCGATGCAGTGCTGACTTAGCTACCTCTTACCAAATATAGCTCAGCTACACCAATCTCTACTGGGCCCCTCTATTCTGCCAAAAGCTGCCAAACTCTTTAGGATCAAGATCAAGGACAAAGATAATCCTAGGTATCCTTTTCTGCTGTCACAGATACTTTAGACTCACCTTGCTATCTTCAATATCTAGAATGTAGGGAGCATGGCAATTGTACACAGTGATTAAACACAGTGGAAGTAAATTGCTGTCACATATGCTGGCAAATACATATAACTGCAGAAGCTGTTTCTCAACTGCAGATAGTTGATCAGGAAGTTACGAAATATTCTCCAGCATAGTCCACTGATCAACAACAAGACCTAGAGGTCCACAGAAACCCCAAAACAGAAATGGAACAACAAAGAGTAGCAGAGCAGCAACGAATAACATGAAAATGATAATACACATTTTTTCTATTAAAAAAGATGTTTGAAATGAAGTGAGATGATGTACAAATATTCTTCCTGGAGAGTCACTCTCAGACTACCTTGAGTCAAACTCTACCCAAAGCTACACTCACAGCAAGCAATCACTGTATGGACACTGCAAACAAAATTCATTCTGACAAGACTTCCTTTCTGTTTGTGCTTATGACATCCAAATAGAGCAGGTTGCGTGGGATCTATAGAAGAAATGGCTTTGACAGGCAAGGGGGTTGTTTTTGGTCTGCACTTTATCTAGTTTGACTGGAGTATCAGTTCTGTGAGAATCCCTTTACCATTAGTTTTGGACCTGTAAGGATAATATAGAGTGCAGTTATAGTTAAACTGTAAATATTAAATCATGATTCAGATGTTGGGTTCTATTACAGTTTTGATCTTTCTGCAGCTACAAATTTGAGATTTTCTCCAAATCCTTATTGAATCTTTCTGAACCACTCCACTTACATACAACATGCTCAAGCTCCTATCGGTTTGCCTGAAGCGTACATTTTAAACCATTTCTTTTCTTTGGAATGATAAAGCCATAGAGATGCATAGCACAGAAACAGATCCTTCAGTCCAAGTCGGCCAAAGCGAGGACTGCAGATGCTGGAGATTAGAGCTGAGAGTGTGTTGCTGGAAAAGCATGGCAGGTCAGGCAGCATCCAAGGAGCAGGATGCTCCTCAGATGCTGCCTGACCTGTTGTGCTTTTCCAGCAACACACTCTTGATCCCTAAGTGCAATTCGTCCACAATGACTAGATATCCTAAACAGATCGGGTCCCATTTGCCAGCATTGGGCACATACCCCTCTAAACCCTTCCAATTCATATGCCCATCCAGGTGCCTTTTACATGCTATAATTGTACCAGCCTCCACCAATTACCCTGGCAGCTTGTTCCACACACAGCACCCTCTGCATGAAAAAGTTGCCCCTCAGGCCCCTTTTAAATCTTGCCCCTCTCACCTCAAACCTATGCCCTGTTTTTTTGGACTCCCCTACCCTGGGAAAAAGACCTTGGCTATTCACCCTATCCATGCCTCTCATGATTTTATAAACCTCTATAAGGTCACCCCTCAGCCTCCAATGCTCCAGGGAAAACAGCCCCAGCCTGTTCAACCTCTCCCTATAGCTCAAACCCTCTCATCCCGGCAACATCCGTGCAAATCTTTTCTGAACTGTTTCAGGTTTAACAACATCTTTCCTGTAGCAGGGAGACCAGAATTGAATGCAGTATTCCAATCATGGCCTCACCAATGCCCTGTACAGTCGCAACATGACTCCCAACTCCTACACACTGACCAAAGGAAAGAACCACTAGCCCTTGGGCACGTATGAAGCACATATCAGCAGCTCAAGTTAATCAACTTAGAAAGTCAGCAGCAGAGGCTGGGATATACCATCCCCTCCCAGAACCACATCCCAATGTAAAACTGTCAGTTTCATTTGTGGATTGGACTTTTGTTTCAATGTCCTTCAGCGGCTGCCAAGCTTTGTTTTGCTTTAAAAGCAAAATACAGCAAATGCTAGAAATCTGAAACAACCAGAAAATGGGAAGCCTTCAGAAATGAGATAACAAGAATCCAGAGAAAGTATATTCCTGTCAGAGTGAAAGGGAAGGCTGGTAGGTATAGGGAATGCTGGATGACTAAAGAAATTGAGGGTTTGGTTAAGAAAAAGGAGGAAGCATATGTCAGGTATAGACAGGGTAGATCGAGTGAATCCTTAGAAGAGTATAAAGGAAGTAGGAGTATACGTAAGAGGGAAATCAGGAGGGCAAAAAGGGGACATGAGATAGCTTTGGCAAATAGAATTAAGGAGAATCCAAAGGGTTTTTACAAATATATTAAGGACAAAAGGGTAACTAGGGAGAGAATATGGCCCCTCAAAGATCAGCACGGTGGCCTTTAAAATGTTTATAAGTGGATAAATCCCCAGGACCTGATCAGGTGTACCCGAGAACTCTGTGGGAAGCTAGAGAAGTGATTGCTGGGCCTCTTGCTGAGATATTTGTATCATCAATAGTCACAGGTGAGGTGCCGGAAGACTGGAGGTTGGCAAA
>NC_057737.1:14222154-14260879 GCF_004010195.1 Chiloscyllium plagiosum | reverse complement strand
GAAAGATGTTGTGAAACTTGAAAGGGTTCAGAAAAGATTTACAAGGATGTTGCCAGGATTGGAGGATTTGAGCTATGGGGAGAGGCTGAACACGCTGGGGCTGTTTTCCCTAGAGCGTCAGAGGCTGAGGCATGACCTTATAGAGGTATACAAAATTATGAGGGGCACGGATAGAATAAATAGACAAAGTCTTTTCCCTGGGGTCGGGGAGTCCAGAACTAGAGGGCTTAGGTTTAGGGTGAGAGGGGAAAGACATAAAAGAGACCTAAGGGGCAACGTTTTCACGCAGAAGGTGGTACGTATATGGAATGAGCTGCCAGAGGATGTGGTGGAGGCTGGTACAACTGCAACATTTAAGAGGCATTTGGATGGGTATATGAATAGGAAGGGTTTGGAGGGATATGGGCCAGGTGCTGGCAGGTGGGATTAGATTGGATTGGGATATCTGGTCAGCATAGACGGGTTGGACCGAAGGGTCTGTTTCCATGCTGTACATCTCTATGACTCTATAAATGCAAAAAGTGCTGGAGAAACTCAGCCATCTGGCAAAATACATCTCTATGACTCTATAAATGCAAAAAGTGCTGGAGAAACTCAGCCAGTCTGGCAAAATCTGTGCAGAGAGAGAGAGAATTAACATCTGCAATCTGGTGTAACTACTCTTCAGAACTTATTCTTCTGAGGAACAGGTATCCAAGACTTGAGACGTTAACTCTGTTTTAATTTTGATTTAATTTGGTCAGTTGGTTACTATTTAAAGTAGTAGACATTCAATAAAAGGTGAAGTATAGGCATCAACCTAAATCCAGACCCAGTCTGGTCGACACATCACCTGGATGTTTTGCTGGGTATCCTACTAACGGACTAACCTCCACTTTTCCAGCGGTTCCCATATGCAGTGGGGCAAAGTAATGGAGGTGCAACAAATTCACCCCAGATTGGGGCATCAATCCTGTAAATTGACTGCTGGCCCCAGGTCAGTTTCCCATGGAAAACTTCACTGCAACAGGAACATAGTGTCCCCACTGCCTTCGCCCCTACAACCTCTCCCTTTCCAACCCCAAACCCCTCCAAAGCCACCACCACAATGTAGCATGGAAAATTTGGTCCAATGCCACTTGTATTCAGCCTCATTGAAGGCATTAAATTTGCCACAATTTCCAGATCCAAAAGTCTCGGCTTCTCTTGTGTTGTTTATGTCAATGTTATTAAAAATTAATTGAGAATCTCAATAATTAATGAAACGCTAAAGTGAGGGGATGGCGTACAGTGGGGGTGGAGTAAAGGTGGAGAATTGAGCAGCTCACTGCAAGAGTATAGCTGGGCTATAAAACGCAAGGCCCAAGACTAAAAGAGTAACCTAGCTCTCTTATCACGTTATCAGCAATAAATCTGCCTTTCGATAAGATAATTATCTTCTCCTTGAACAGAACTACGACATAGCCCCGTCTGGAATGTTTTACTTGGAAACAGTCTAGAGAACTAGGAGATTGTACTATTAAAGTTCACCTGTGGGTGTGGTGCTGCAGGCAAATACTTTCTGGAGGCAATCAACCTCTTCAAATATTGTGTGACACACAGAAATGTCAAATTATATCTTTATATCTTGCTTTTTAAAAATTCTGCATGATGTCTGGTCAGGGAGATTTAGCATACCCCCTCCACCCCTGGACAGTGTTCCAACCCTCCCATGAATGAGTGACAGAAGCAGTGCATTTAAATCATTACAATTTAGTAAGGACAGTGTTCTAACAGCGACTTCTTATTTATCACTGGGGTAGTATTGCCCCTAGTGGCTGCACAGAATGCCTGCATGATGAAAAATGTCCATTCGGTTTTCCCTTTCAGAGTCATGGATTAATACAGCTCGGAAACAGCACCTTCGCTCCAACTTATCCACGCTCACCAAGTTTCTCAAACTAAAATTAGTTACACTTACCTGCACTTGGCCCATATCCCTCTAAACCTGTTCAAGTACCTGTCCCAATGTCTTTTCAATGTTATAACTGTACCTCCATCTTCTTCTTCCTCTAGCAGTTCATTCCACAAATGAACTACCTTCTGTGTGAAAAAGTTGCCCCTCAAGTCCCTTTTAAATCTTTCTCCTGTAACCTTAAAGTTATGCCCTCTACTTTGAACTCCCCTACTTTAGGGAAAAGCCCTTTGCTTATTGATACCTTTCATGATTTATAGACCTGTATAAAGTCACCCCTGAACCTCCTACGCTCCAAGGAAACAAGTGCCCAGCCTATCCAGTGTCTCCTTATAACTGACACCCTCCAGTCCCAGTCACATCCTCACTCACTTGGTCATGGCAGATCATCCAGCTCAGAACCATGCTCCTGCTTCTCCCTATATCGCTTGATCCCTTTAGTTCTAAGAGCTCTATCTACATCTTTATTGAAAGTTTTCAATATTTTGGTCTCAACAGTATCCTGTGGCAGCGAATTCCACGTGCTCACCACTCTTTGGATGAAGAAATTCCTCCTTATCTATGTCCTAAAAGGTTTATCCCTTATTCTTACATTGTGAGCCCTGGTTCTGGACTCACCACTCATCCAGAACACCCTTCCTGCATCTAACCCTGTTTGAAGTTTGTGGGTTTCTATGCAATCTCCCCTCATGCTTCCTAACCAATCCAGTGTCTCCCTTTACATAAGTCCAGCCAGCCCAGGGATCAGTCTGATAAATCTTTGTTTTACTTCTTCCATCACCAGAATATCCTTCTTCAGAGAAGGAGATCAAAACCGCAAACAATACTCCAGGTGTCATTTTACTGATGTCTGATGAGAGGTGATCTTGATCTGGCCAGTAACACTAGGCTGTGGTCAATAAGAATTTTTTCCACACACAGCCAATTTAGAATCGCCAGTTTGTAAGCAATCACTATGCAGCATCACAAAGAGGGAGGGATGTGAGAACAAACTCATTCACCACCCCAGCCCACTTTCTTCACTTTGCATAGTGAAGTAGGTCATTTAGTCTTTCCTACTGTACTGTCAGAAGATGCTAATGCCACGCTGCCACTGCCCCTCCCCATTGTAGCATCAAGTCATTTCTTGAATGATTCTGGATGCTCTGCACCCACTCCCATGTCTAAAAGGTTGTTCCAATAAGTGATCATTCTTGTGAAAATTAGCCATCCTTTAAACTAACGAATAGAGTCATAGAGCTGTGCAGCATGGAAACAGACCTATCATCCAACTCGCCTGTGCTGACCAGATACCCTAGTCTGGCCATCATTTGGCCCATATCCCTCTAAACCTTTCCTGTTCTTGTACCTATCAAAATTCCTTTTAACTGTTGTAATTGCATCCACCTCCACCACTTCCTCTGGCAGCTCGTTCCATACACACACTATTCTCTAGGTGAAAATTGTTGCCCCTTAGGTCCCTTTGAAATCTTGCCCCACTCACCTTAAACCTATGTCCACTAGGTTTGGACTTCACTAGCCTGGGAAAAAGAGCTCTTAATAATTTGGACCCCTTATATTTCCACTCCTACAGTTTATTGCAGGTAACCTTTTCTTTGCTCTTAACTACCTCAACTGTATAATGTGATGAAAATTCATAAGATATGATTATTAATTATGAACTTGGATTCTAAAGTTGAGGAAAAATGGATTTTAGTTCTTAGTTTTTTGAAGATCCGACTTTTATTTTTACAAAGGTTAGAAAGGCATTTTGAACAATGAGTTTGAAACTGCATTCCCGCCATCCAGGGACATAATTGCTGTGGCATTTACTGTTTTGAGTTTTCAATCCAGAGAGAGAGGTGGTGGGATGTCCAAAATATGTTTATGTAGAGAAACATCCGGAACAGAAGACATGCTGTGAGTAGCCTTCTCCAAACACACAGGTCTGGGAAGAAGTCTTGAGTTGTTTAGAAGAAAGTTTCTAAAAGTAAAAGGCTGTGGGCATATCAAAGAAGAGGCTGTTGAAGATATGAGTGTAGGAAACCCATGTCAAGTGATAATTGAGCCGAGTTAGCAGTTTATTTTAAGGGTCTAAGGGAGATACTGACAAAAGAAAATAGCATTGACTAACTGCACAGATATTTGTCACAAGGAAACCTGTCAGAGTCATAGCACCTGAGCAAGAAGCTTTAGCCTTGAGATAGAGATGACTTTTCACTGAGGTTTAGGTGCCTCTAAGATATTGGTGAAGTAAAAGGCATGAATCTTTCATTCTGATGTTTGCAATGAGAGCATTCTGATACTTCTTGTCTAGTACAACATCATTTCTGGGTTTGTTTCTCTTGTGTAATAAACTTTCAAATTCTTCAGGTAAATACACATTGGCAGTCTCTTGTGAATATGTTCACTGAATGATCTCTATGGTAAACAAAAAGAAAATAAAACTTATGGTTCTTAAGTAAATTATCTGCTTTATATTATGTGCCACTGATGTGGTTCTATCACCTTTAACTTTATAAAAATATTCTAGCTCACTACATGAATAAAATTATACTGTCCTTAATTTAAATAAATATGACATGACAGAAGGAAAATGTTTCAAACAGATTCCATTGTGCAGAGGGTGAGATTTCACTCTTAATTACGGCAAATAAAGAACATTTAACTTGCTGGAGGCTTGGTTACAGATTAATTTCTGTGGGAAACCCTTCAAAAATCTGGAAAAACAAAATGATTAATAAAGCAAATACCTGTCAGGGGGTAAACTATATCAGCTGATGTAAACTTAGTGATGTCAACAGATAGTTCCAGGAATTGGTTGCTCTATTTGCCAGTTCACTTATCGGGAAAATTGAAAGAATGAGTACAGTACCCATACACCTTAGTCAGGGAATAGCAAGTGAGTCTGAGCTTAAAATTCAGTCTCTAGATACCATCTGAGTTTCTAGGAGCAAGTGGAGGTTATTAGTGGCACAGTCTGATTCACAGGCAGGTAGGCAAATGGCTAAATCTTAAGCAGAGAAATTAGAATGCTCTACTTACGCATTGAGAAAATATCCTATGTATCTGACTTAATGACTTGGGGATCCAGCTGAGTATTCCTGCTGCATGTTACTGATAGAGAATTCATAGCCATTTGCATTAAAAAAAAGTGTTTGCAATACAGCAATCAGTGATGGACAGTGAAAATCTTCCGTTTATGTAATTAAGATCGAGCCCCTCTTGGCTCTGCTTCTCCGACTGTATTGAATGAAGTGACAGTGGCCTACCTATCACTTTCACGTGTACTCTGCAATTATTCAGTCCACTCTGTAGCCCAAGTTGGTCATATTTTTCTCTTCTAAGGTGTATGCCTGTTTGGAGAAACATCAAAGGTCAACACCAAGTTCTTGAAGTGCTCAAAGTTTGTGTGAAGATTTGTAGCTCGGGTGCTCGTTGTTGTGGTTCTGTTCGCCGAGCTGGAAGTTTTTGTTGCAAACGTTTCGTCCCCTGGCTAGGCGACATCATCAGTGTTTGGGAGACTCCTGCGAAGCGCTTCTTTGATGTTTCCTCCGGTGTTTATAGTGGTCTGTCCCTGCCGTTTCCGGTTGTCAGTTTCAGCTGTCCGCTGTAGTGGTTGGTATATTGGGTATATTGAAGTGCTCCTTATTGGTCTTCCCTGTTATTAGCATGTCATCTAGATAAATGGTACCTGGGTTGGACCTTGTAAAATGTTCTCCACTATCTGCTGAAAGAATGCATAGACTGACGAAAACTCAAAAGGCAGTCTTGTATATTGACACAAACTCTTTTGGATGTTAATTGTAGCATACTTCTGGGAATCCTCATCTAACTGCAATTGCAGGTACATATGGTTCATGCCCCAGCTTCATGAAGGACAGCCCCACTGCCAGTTTTGTATAAACCTTCAATGTTTAAACTCCCCACAAAAGCAAATTGACCCTTTAGACTCCACTATCGGTATGACTGGTGCAGCCCATTTCACAATTTGGACTGGTTTGACGATTCCTTCGCTTTGCACCTTCCTGATTTCTGCCTCTACTTCTGTCTGTAAGGCAAATGGTACTGGGCAGGTCTTGAAGAATTGTGGAAATGCTTCCTGATCAACATGCAAGGTGGCCTTGGCTCTTTCGATAGTCCCTAGACTTTTCTGAAAAACATTTGGTTATTTAGAACATAGAACATAGAACAGTACAGCACAGAACAGACCCTTCAGCCCACGATGTTGTGCTGACCATTGTTCCTCATGTAAGGTAAACCTATTGTATGAACCCTCAAATTTCTGTGACCATATGCATGTCCAGCAGTCTCTTAAATATCCCCAATGACCTCGCTTCCACAACTGCTGCTGGCAACACATTCCACGCTCTCACAACTCTCTGCGTAAAGAACCCGCCTCTGACATCCCCTCTATACTTTCCACCAAACAGCTTAAACTATGACCCCTCGTGTTAACAATTTCTGCCCTGGGAAAAAGTCTCTGGCTATCAACTCTATCTATGCCTCTCATTATCTTATACACCTCAATTAGGTCCCCTCTCTTCCTTCTTTTTTCCAATGAAAAAGTCCGAGCTCAGTCAACCTCTCTTCATAAGGTAAGCTGTCCAGTCCAGGCAGCATCCTGGTATACCTCCTCTGAACCCTCTCCAAAGCATCCACATCTTTCCTATAATAGGGCAACCAGAACTGGACACAGTATTCCAAGTGCGGTTGAACAAAGATTTGTAGAGCTGCAACAAGATCTCACGGCTCTTAATCTCTATCTGTTCTAGCATGCTTACCTGCTCCTCAACCATTTCATTCACTATAAGGTCCTTTTCTTTAGTAAAGACAGAAGCAAAAAAACTCATTCAGGGCTTCCCCTACCTCTTCAGACTCTATACACAAGTTCCCTATGCTAACCCTGATCGGCCCTACTCTTTCTTTGATCATTCTCTTATTCCTCACATACGTGTAAAATGCCTTTGGTTCTCCCTAATCCTTCCTGCCAAGCCTTTTTCGTGCCCCCTCCTGGCTCTCCTCAGACTAGTTTTGAGCTCCTTCCTTGCCGCCTGTAATCCTCTAGAGTTGAGCAAGACCCTAGCTTCCTCTACCTTACGTAAGCTGCCTTCTTTCTTTTGACGAGAAGCTCCTCCGCTCCCGTCATCCAAGGTTCCTTTATCTTACCCCTTCTTGCCTGTCTCAGAGGAACACATTTGTGCATCACTCGCAACAACTGTTCCTTAAACAGTCTCCACATGTCTAGAGTGCCCTTTTCATGGAACAATTGCTCCCAGTCCATGCTTCCCAAATCACGTCTGATAACATCATAGTTTCCTTTTCCCCAATTAAATATCCTCCCATTGTGCCTGCTTCTCTCCCTCTCCATAGCTATGTAAAATGTGAGGCAGTTGTGGTCACTATCACCAAAATGGTCTCCCACCGCAAGATCTGACACCTGCCCCGGCTCATTGCCGAGCACCAAGTCTAGAATGGCCTCTCCCCTCGTCGGCCTGTCAACGTACTGAGTTGGAAACCCTTCTGAACACACCTTACAAAAACAGCTCCTTCCAAACCATCTGCTCGAAGGAGGTTCCAATCAATATTGGGAAAGTTAAAGTCACCCATTACAACAACCCTACTACATTCAAAATTTTCCAAAATCTGCCGACCTATGCTTTCTTCAATCTCCCTGCTGCTATTGGTGGGCCTGTAGTAAACTCCTAATGAGGTGACTGCTCCCTTACTGTTCCTAATTTCCACCCATACTGACTCAGTAGGCAGCCCCTCCTCGATAATGGTAACTTCTGTAGCTGTGATACCCTCTCTGATTAACAGTGCTACACACCCTCCTCTTTTTCCCTTTAATTAGGACTTGACTCAGGCTGCCAATCAAGGTGAATCTTTCTCAACCAATTCCGCTCCATCAAGCTTGGGCCTGAGCCTTTTACTACAATCAGTGGGAACTGAACCAGCTGCTTCTCATAAGAGACCAGAACCGAAGTAATACCTTTAATCTATAAAGATGCCGAGGTATAGGCTGTCAGTCTAACCGAGGTCTTGCACAAACCTAAGGGTTGGAATCCAGACTGAATTTTGTTTCAAGACTTGTTCTCTAATCACTGAAACAGCCACACCAATATCAACCTCGATTTGAACCGGGTGACCATTTAACCAGATGCTTATTTTGACTGGTTCTGATTTGGATGATGCTAAGCATTTTAACTGTTCCAAACCAAATGTAGCTGTCCTTTCCAGGGTGTGGACTCTCCTGGATACTGGCCTATGCATTCTCTTATTCAATTTTGGGCGAGTGGGACTCTTTTGCTGTCTCAAGTCCACATACTGGCAGCGACTACAATGGCTAGCTGGCCCGGATCCTGAAGACAGTTTTAACTGTTTGGCCGAGGCTTGGCTTTGTGTTGGGGTTTTGCTGTGGGCTGACCTAGAGTCCCTCTGTTCAGGATATGTCCTTAGTGAGGCTGTGTAATTGCCTCCCCTTAAATGAAGTTTCCCAAGCTCAGTCAGACTGGCGAGGGTGTCCACTTCCATCTGAATACCCTGAAACTCATATGCTCCACTTGCTGCCCTTTCCGGTGATAAAGCCAGTTGTAGTGCCTGTTTGAAGTCCAGTTGGGCTTTAGTTATTATGGGCTTTTGCCTGGTCACATCATTAATCCCATACTCTGAGCAGTCTCTCAGCATCTCATGAAGGGTTAAACCAAAGTCACATTCCTCTGTCAGTCATCTGAACCCCGATACAGATTCTCCTGGTTTTTGAAGTACCAAGTAAAATTAATAATGTTTCAGAATTAAAAGAAGCTTGGGGTTGTAATATTCCTTAACTAAATCTGTCAAGTCTTGAAGGTTTTAGTACCTGGTGCCTGGTGGCTCCTATTAATCAAAAAAGCTGCGGGTCCACAAGCTGTCAGGAGAATCATTCATTGCTTTTCATCTGCCCCAATCTCATTTGCCCAGAAAAAAAACAGCGCATCATTTCCACACACTAGGCCCAGTCTTCGACAACAGGTTCAAATGTGTCAAGCTACCCAAGTAACCACATAATGCCAGAAATGCTTAACCCAACTCAAAGATGATTGTTGCGAAAGAAATTCTTCAGGAGCGTGCTTTTCTCTCATCACAACTTAAGTTACCCCACAGAGGCCAGTATCCCATCACCAAATCACCCTTTATTTACTAATGGAGAATCTTTGACACTGATTCAGCTCCCTCAGAGTCAGCTCAGAGTGAGCAGAACCTCTGACACTCCTGTTTATATCTGTCATTCAAGGCTCCTTGATTGGACCAGATTAACAGTCCCAGTCGGGGAACTCATATTCTATGAAGTCCACCTGGCTAACCTCATTACAATTACTGCATCTGGATTTTATGATTTAATAAGTTACACAAGCAGAAGTCATTGAATCAGTCACAAGTTAGGCTGATCTGAACACCACTCCGGAACCAGATCTAAAGATCAGAGCCATCCATGCTGGGTAATAATTGTCTCCTTTCTCTCATTTAGACCACTTGGCAAGAGAGGGGAACCACCCTGAGTGCAACTTTACCTTTGTGCGGTAATGTAAAACAGAATATGATGAGTTGCCATCATGAGCACCTCTTTCAGTATAAATTAATGTTAGCATGTCTATTATCTTGTCCACTGTTCATAATTAAACAGAGGAGGAGTGATCGCTGTGCATACTGACTATTTCATATAAAAGAGGAATTCTGAATGAATCTTCGCAGGATTTTGCAAATCACACCATGCCTGGGCAACTGATTGATGGTACTCCCTCTCTGTATTACTGGATGAGGTTCTTTTCTGAGTAAGCAGTGTTCAAACATAATTTCCACCCAAAAAACTACATTCAGCTTTTAAAAAAAACCTTGATTGAAAGAACCTATCGAATCTCTGAGAACATTCAAACACTTCAGATAGAATGAATGACACAGTGCAATTCCTACTATTAAATAAATAGACATTGCAAACATTTTATAAATAGTTAAAGGCCCAGAAACTAAAAGAGATGTGACTAGTTCATTGCTTCTGGTGCTGTTGGTGAGGGAGGAATGGTCATCAGGATGTCAGGAGAACTCCTTGAATTTCTTCAAATAGTTGCCATCGGATCAATAATGCCTACCCAAGCCAATGAACAGGATCTTGATTGAGTGACTCCCCTGAAGGGTAGCACCCCCTCAGAACTATCGTAAAAGTGTCAGCCTTTAGAATGTCTGACTCCATCCTACAGTGGGGCTTGAAATCACAGCCACCAGGGACAGTAATATTCGTTTTTTCTAACCTTTGTGTTCAGCTGGTGCTGTTAACAGATCATCTCTCATTATTGGGTGAGAGAGGGATGGAGTTTACTTCTGTGTCTTTTGTTGCTGGCTGCAAGGAAAATGCACTTTTTTTTTAAAACTGCTATTCAACCCAAATCTGATTGAGGGCAGAGTGCTAGTTAAATCTATGCTTTTCATTGTTAGTGAGTCACTCCACTGTAATTTGGCACAGCAGCACAACCCTACACAGAGAGCTATGGACTGGCAGAACAGACAGTGTGGGAGTGTGACCTCCTCCACTTTATACAATAGGATCCTGTATAAGCCAAATATGGCAGCCATTGAATGTTATTCACAATCAATTCATTTATATCTGTCACCATATCCACTATAATCAGAAAAAGCTTCAACAAATAGCCTGTGAACAGATATAATGTGTACTGCTAATAAAAATTGCTGTCTTAATTCTTTAAAATCAAGTTGTTTGTAAGTACACTTCTGGGGATAATTCACCCTATCAGAGTATTGAGATCTGAGCATCCAATGAAGGTTTGAGTGACTACATAGCCAATCAAACGCAGAGCAAGTACAATTCTGTCATTTGATTCGATGTTATGCTTTGAACCTGATAGGATACCTCTACTGTCAGGATTTTGAACTGAGGTTTACTCAAGGGTTATGTGGACCCACATTACAAAGATCCCACAGAAATAAGTTCAAACATCCTTGGGCTTCAAATTTTATGATGGACTCCTGGGATGAAATCATGTCTTTCTGGTTAAACAGACTTTGATAAAAAGTTGAGAATTAGAATGGGGTTCAATAAAGGGTCAGCAATTCAATGGTCCTGCAATCGTCTTGTTCCGTAGACTGATTTTCCTAATTGTTTTTCCCTTCTCTTCCCTTTTACAAGCATTGAAATTTGAGTGTCCTTTCACAATTGTTATATTCAATAACTGCCTACATTTAACAAGCACCTTTACCATTCCTTTCTTCTTCTTTGAGAAATGAGTTACGTTTGCTTTATCCATAATTGTATTACCAAGCAGCCCTGTCTCATGGTTAAGTAGACTACCACAGGAGCCATAGCTATTAGAACTTCAGCTACGTTTACACAATGTAAGAAAACGCAGACCCAGAAAAGACCTTTTGGTCCATCAATATCATTCCTGCTACAGGCACCATCCTGGATGCCACCCATCCCCAACTCATTTGCTCACCTGAGCAAGGTGACTCACCTGAGGAAAAATTCCAAAAAGATAAATGTCTCTTGACCCTCCGGAACTTCAAGGCATCTGGCTAAGCCGATAACAAACATTAGTCAACCCTGACGTGCTCAGTCCCAACAACCTGTTTCATAAAATGTAACATTGGCTAACACTGTACATTGGAAAATCTGTATCTAAATATTTTATCTGCAAACTATCTAAGTGTCTAAATATTGTTCAAACATTGTAAAAGTGACCTAGATTTTCTGCATTCCACACGTCTGGTCAGACAAATCTACAGCCATGCACCTTACCTCCTATAAATCCAACCTACAGAATCCAGCAATTCTTGTGGGAGTGAAGCTCAGAGCACAGACTTTCTTCTAAACTTGTCACATGTCAGTCACAAAGATTTCAAGACCTTGCCAGTGGAGAATCAATAAAAAAAGTTTAAAGGTGTAATCACCTGGTTAACAAATAACAGCAACATCTACTCATTACCTCATACAAGCACAATATTAATCATTTGTAATTGCTTGTTTCTGCTTCTGCTGTCTGGACATCTGCAGGGCTGCACTAACCTGGAGACATCTTTGTTTTATTTGTAATCGTTTTTCATATCTCTCCCCTCCAGTAGGTTCACCTTTCGGCATACATAAGCAAGCTGTGCTTCAAAACACCATCTTGTAGGTAGCTGCTAGAAGCAAGTATTTCAGCTGGTGGGTCATTAGCACTGTCATAGTATTGCACTGTTGTGCATCCTTGTTTTACTTCCCCACTTGTCTCTCTGAGATCATGTTGAGGATACTGATACTCCCATGTGAGGAGTCCTCTGGGACAGCATCCATTGTTAGTCTTCGAGTGGGAGCCCAGTTAGTCACAAATGGGACATCACAATCCAACCTAATCTAGCCCTGCATATTCAGACCTTTCATCACCAATCAGCTTCATTTCAACATTTTACCAGCTGGATGTTGCTAAAATTACACTGAAACAGAAAAAGCATCATCTCTGCTGGTTAGAATACTTACAGTGAAACAACTCTGCCTTAATGTCCACTGCTAACCAGTACACTCCAGTAAAATGGAGGAGAAAGTGAGGGCTACAGATGCTGGAGAGCAGAGCTGAAAATGTGCTGCTGGAAAAGCGCAGCAGGTCAGGCAGCATCCAAGGAACAGAAGAATCGACGTTTCGGGCATAAGCCCTTCTTCCTGAAACGTCGATTCTCCTGTTCCTTGGATGCTGCCTGACCTGCTGCGCTTTTCCAGCAACACATTTTCAACTCCAGTAAAATGGGCCTATAATTCAGCACCAATTGCCTGTAACACTCAGAGGAAGCATGTGAGCACGATAATGTAGGTAGAGAAATTTCCGCTGAGGAAATAAAGGAGGCCCTTCTCATGGCGAAGAATTTTCAGCTATTGTTCAGTCATCTCACCTCTGAGCCATACAGTTCTGGGTTTGAGCATGACTTCAGGGCCTGAGTGCAGAGTCCAGGCCGATGCTGCAGTGCCATATTGACAGAGTCCTGCACTGTTCGATGGGCAATTAAACTAAGTCTTTTCTGCCTGTTCGGGTGAATGTACAAGCTGGGATAGCACGATTTTGAAGAAGTGTAGCTAAGGGAGCCCTGGCCAGTGATTAACCTCCCATCAACATCACAAAGTCAGATTATCTGCTTAGTATCACATTTCAGTTTGTGGGATCTTGCTGTGTACAAATTAGCTGCTGCATTTCCTACATTAAAAGAGCATCAAGACTTCTGAAGTATTTTATTGGTTTTAAAACTTTGATTTAGTTTTAGTTTTAGTGATTGAAAAACGCTGAATAAATCCAAGTCTTTCTTTACTGGATATCTAGATACTCTCTGAGTGCTGAATGATGACATTGGATGCCCCATCCACCACTTTCCTCTGCACAAAACAAATTCTACATTTATTCTACAAATAATTGTACAAATTATTTCAGGATGTTGAGAAGTGCATCAATTTGAAGGGAAGATGCACAGTGAGGCAAAGATTAATGGTAGCCCAAAAGACTGCAAACAAAAATTAAATGAGAAAAACCATTAAGAAATATAAAAAAAGACTGTAAAATTTTATACAAGTGTATAAATGGTAAAATAATAGCAAAACGTAGTGGCTCCTTACAGAGTGAGATGGGAGGATTAATAATGGGAAACAGGAAATACTGAAGACTTAAAACAAATATTTTGTAACTGTATTCACAGTAGAAGACACGAAATATCCCTAGGTTAGTAGAAACACAAGAGAGAGATGAACTTAAAGCAAACACCATCACTTGAGAAAAGAAGTAAGAAAATTACTGGAACAAAAGACTGATATGACCCCTGGAAATGATGGTCTTGAGTTATAAAGGGAGTAGCTGCAGAGCTAATGAATGCAATAAAGTATGATCAAAATGCTGCAAAGATTCAACAGGTCAGGCAGCATCTGTGGAGAGAAACAATGCTAA
Organism: Chiloscyllium plagiosum; assembly: GCF_004010195.1. Lineage (NCBI taxonomy): Eukaryota > Metazoa > Chordata > Chondrichthyes > Orectolobiformes > Hemiscylliidae > Chiloscyllium > Chiloscyllium plagiosum. The sequence goes on along the minus strand of NC_057737.1, from coordinate 14,247,019 downwards.
TATCTCTTGTCGATGTATCAGAATAGATCATTGACATAAGATCAGCAATAGAGGATGCATTGGTTGAGTTGTCTTCCAAAATTCTGCATATTCAGGGTAGATACTCTGAGGTTAGACCACATATTAAATGCCTGCACATTTGTGGAGAAGTGTGTAATATAGGAAGGTGACCACCTTCACAACCGTCCCAAACTCACCCCTATAATACAGAGCATGGCAGGCACCAACATTGGCACCATTGGTGTAAATAAATAGTTAGGATCATTGAGTTTGTTAGAGCCAATATTACACTGCTCCCACTGTAATATAGTTGCTGTGAGCAGTTGAACAAGAATGGGGATTTTCAGCTTATTTTTAAAGTGCTTAAAATGATGGGAAACTCTGACTGGAAGATGGCATTTGCCCATCAGGGACACCTCTTGGGAAGATAGCATCCTTTTCTTTCCTACTTTAAAACCCACCTCCCACCTGTCGATGCACACACACCTTTGATCTGTCACCGAGTTAATAAAATATCTCCATCCATAAATCCACAGTTATCCAGATCCAGATTGGACCTCCATAGTGGGCCTGCATGCAGTACCTGCAGTAGCCACTGTGGAGCTTGCAGCGCTGTTGGGACTGTTTGAGATTAGCTGGCACCTCTTGAGGGCAGGTGTTCCTCCCATTGAAGGGAATCCATCCATGTGCTGATCATTTTCGACCTGACATTTCCCCTTCTGGTTAATCTAGAACTCGGAAACATAGTTTAAAAATAAGGAGCATCCCATTTAACACCGAAATTCCTTCTTTTGGGAGATTGTTAGTCTTTGGAATTATCTTACACAGAAAGCTGTGAGGGCTGGATCATTGAATGTATTCATGACTGAATTAGACTGATTTTAGATTGACAAAAGAGAGAAGGATTATGGAGGGACAGGCCAGTAGAATAGGGTTAAGGTCACAATCAGCCCTGGCCTTATTGAATGGGAGAATTGGCTCGATGGCCTCAATGGTCTATTCCTGCTTTTATTCTTTATGATCCTATGATCATAGTTATTCATATTTGTCGGCATTAAGCTGACAGCAATCACAACGTTGAAAATATTGCTTGTGTTTCATCGTGTTTTGTTGCAGCTTCCAGCTCTCTAAATGCTGTACCAGTTGCCTTTGCTGAGAGGGTGAACAAACAGCTCCCAGACACGTGCCACAATACTGGGACACCCTTTTAAGATGCCATTATATTGTTATAAAAGGTTCCATGATAGAATGATGTTAAAATGGATACTTGCTTGCACACCTCCTCCTTATTTATTTCATTTCCTGATATGCTCCAGTGTACACAATCAGGACTGGGACCCCTCTTCCTCACTACACCCCTCTCACCTTCTCCACCTCCAACATCACCACCCCCTCCTCCAGTGCACATGGCTCTAAGAGTGAATCTTACTTAAGGTTGGTATTTGTAAATGAAGTAGCAAATGGGACCTAGCAACAATCCAATAAGTTGTATATGACCAATGGGTTCTTTACATTATACACCTGGAGGACCTTATCCAGTTATGAGCATCATATTGTAAAAGTGTTGAGCATGCAGTAATTGTAGAGAAAGCTTGTAAGGATGGTACAAAATAGGTGCAGGGGCACATTTCGAAAGGATGGCATGTTGGATCTCCAATTTCTGAATAAAGTCTGGGTTGGGTATCGGGTATTATCGTAGAAGTCTTCAAAATTGAGGAAGGCTATAGTAGAGTGATACAGAGATTGTTTCCCCCTGTGGGGAATACATTAACTAGAGGCCATCAATATAAGACAATAACTGAGAAATCAGTAAGGAATTCAGGAGAAAAGTCTATGAGTAAAAAGCAATGAGAATGTGGAACTCATTAGCAAAGGGGGTGGTTGATGCAATTAAGAGGAAGCTGGACATGTAAATGGCTGACAAAGCAATAGAGGGAGTGATGGTAAATTTAGATACTGAGAGATATGGGAGGGCTGAAATGAAACATAAACACCAGCGTGGATTTTGTTGTGTCAAATGGTCTGTTTCTGTGTTGTATAGCCTTTGTAATCCTCTGCATAAAGTGCACAGCTTCAGTCTGAAGCTCATTTTATATTACTCAAAGTGCTGAGTTACTGCTCTTGTTCATGTTTAACCCAAATGAGACACTATCACAGCATGTCTTTTGTGAAGTAAAAGCAACTTAAAATGGATTTTATTCAGCTGCAAGCTTCAGTGCAACAAGCCGACAGTGGATTAAATCACAGAAGAGCTTCCAAAATGGTGTTGCAATAGCCCAGCTCTTAGACTCTGTTGAAAGCATCACGGTTACACGCAGATTGGTCCCTTCAGCACCTGCCGCCACTTCAAACACATTGAATTTGCTCTAAAGGTATTGTTCGTGACTAACTGGTGACAGTATCTACCAAAAGAAGGCTGCTGTTGGTCGCTGCTGAAATAATGATTGCTGTAGATATTTGAAGTTATACAATTAAAAACAAAATCTCAAGACTTTCTAAATGATCAAGAGGTTACTGCAGAGGACGGTTCTATGGATATTTTAGGTAAGTATGAATCAGGGGGATTAAGCTGAATATAAATGTGTGAGTGCTTGTAATCTCTGTGTATCAATATGGTTCAGTTAATTACATTCACCTCTGAGTCAGATGGGTATGGGTTCAAGCCCTACTTCAGTTCAGGATTTAAGCTCAGAACTGAGTCATACAAGGAGTGCTGCATTATTTGAGGCACCGTGTTTTGACTGGACACTGAATGAAGGCATTATCTGTCTGTTTAAGTGAACATTAAAGGTCTAATAATGACAATTTGATTAAGAACCAGTAAATATGGAGTTTCTGAGACAACACCACCAAAATTGTACTTTAATGTGCCCCATTTGTATCAGTGCTGTTTGTGGAATGTTGTTCTACACCAGGTAGCAAGTAGGTTTAGTTACCATAGAAACCATGACTGTACGTGCCAGCAATCCGCTGGGAAGACAGACACACTAACACCAGCATTCCCAGCATTGAGATACTGACCACCCCTTGAGTGGCTGCAATGGCTGGGCACGTCCTCCACATCACTACTCTGAAATGACAGACAAGTCCCAGGTGGACAGAGGAAGTGCTTCAGGGATACCCTCAAGGCCTCACTGGGCGAAGTGCAGCATTCTCACAGGCGCCTGGGAATCACTGGCCCAAGTCCGTCCAAAGCAGAGAAGTATGCAGGAAGGTGTCGAGCTCCTCGAGACGTACTGTCAGGAAAAAGGGGAAGTCAGGTGGAAACATCAAAAGGAGCGTGCTTCCGCACCAAATCCCCATCCACCCCTTCCCCATGACCACCACTTGCCCCAAGTATCTGTATCAGTCACCTACAGACTCACCCTTACAGAAGAGTCATCCTCGTCTGTGAGGGACCGTCAATGATGGTGATGATGATGGTAATGATCAAGTACTTTGCCAATTGAGAACTAGTTTTTGCCTCAACCTGAGATCTCAGCTAGCATTCCTATTCTATATTTCACTTTGTTAATAAACGTGCAGGTGTTATTTGATGTCTAAGGTGCAGTACTGCACCCCCTCACTGCTGCAGTGACAAGGCACAGCCTTCACAACTTCCATATCATTTCAGTGTTCCATTAACCTTGTTGAGAAACATTGTGCAACTGCAAATAAAACCTCACACAAGGATAATTACAAAGCTGGCAAAATAAGCAAAAATGAGTTCAATTTATTGCCTTCACTCTACTTTGCTGTCCCGATTAGATAAGACATGTTTCTAAGGTCAATTAAAGGCATTCCTACTGAGTGACCCTCCTTACCAATCAGCTAATCTCAGTTCAGTCAATTTAGTTTTCAGATTTTACTAATTACTGCTTTTTTTTTCACCTAGTCTTTCTGCCTTCTTCTTGTATTGACTGCTCACTAGGAGTACGGTTTTACAGACCAATATTTGGTTTCATGTGTGAAGGCTGACCATGGGCATTGGCAGACTGTTCTGCTTTGGAGCCTTTTCTTACATTCATCTGCAAACTGCAACCAGTAAGAATCACTGGTTGGCAATCAGGACCCATAACCTAAATAAATAGCAGAGCAAATAGACTTCCTTATGTCATTTGCTTTTGTGAGTTGTTGAGCTGATCAGGTCTAGCACTAGACAATTAGGAATCTCCACATTTCAAGCATCAAGATGTCCCGCCCGTCAGATATAGGTCATTCTGCTATAACACGTGTTTCATTAACATGAATTTACTATAACACTATTGATGAATTGGGGACATTGTTTCTAAAGTGCAAAGTTTTAAAGCATGTATTGGTTATAACATGACTCTGGCCCCATTAGTTTAAATGGTGTTGCTATTACACAATTTTCTTATAAAATGGGATTGTATGAGAATGAAACTACCATGTTATAGCAGAACTGATTGCACAGCACTATCAATTGCCAAGTTACATCTCCTTTCCCTGCACTGATACCAAATGCAGAAAGAAATTCCCCACAACTGCACCCACAGTCACATTGTTTTGAATCCCACGCCATCCAGGAAGCACAAGAGATCCTTCCAGCCATTGCACACACATGGAGAGATTTTTCCATCAACCTGCATCAAATTCACAGTTGGATCTTGGAGGTAACAAATGCCCAAGGTAGGATTTCACCCATGGGCTTCAGCTCCCTGATGCCAAGCTCAAAATGCCAGAGTGCAGGAGTCAGCATGGAGGGTGATGGATCAGAACAGCAGCTTCTGTCACTGTCCCAGCAGGAGCTAAAAGTGCATTCCCCAATGTTTAACTCAAACCGTAAACACACCATTCTCAATTTTAAAGCAAGTTTTCTTTTAGAAAGGTGTTAAAGATGAGGGCGGCACAGTGGTTAGCACTGCTGCCTCACAGCGCCAGAGACCCAGGTTCAATTCCCGCCTCAGGCGACTGTCTGTGTGGAGTTTGCACATTCTCCCCGTGTCTGCGTGGGTTTCCTCCAGGTGCTCCAGTTTCCTCCCACAGTCCAAAAATGTGCAGGTTAGGTGAATTGGCTATGCTAAATTGCCCATAGTGTTATGTGTAGGGGAATGTGTCTGGGTGGATTGCGCTTCGGCAGGTCGGTGTGGACTTGTTGGGCTGAAGGGCCTGTTTCCACACTTTAAGTAATCTAATGGGGAAGAACACACATCATCTGTATGAAATTTTAACAGTCAGAGCCCACACTTTGCATCCAAGTGTCTAAGGCTTCAATCCTCAGGATAGAGCAACAGATTTGCCAGACACAACTAAAGGATTCCAGCAGCCTCAAAAATATTTGCTGCCAAGTGAGAAAGCACCATACTCCAGATCCTGAGCAGTTAACCGTAGATGGTTCTAGTGAAGAAGATGGAGCAGAGTGTTGGCGCAATGAGACAGCCTTGTTTGACCACACTCTGCACTCGTATTGGGGTCTATAATGATCACAGCTTGCAAGTTGTCATGTCGAATTGTTGAATAGTGACACATTTCAGCAGGAAGCTAAATCTGAGGATATGATCCATATTCTCTCCCTGTTGAGAACCTTTGTGAGGTCAAGGAAGATTATGTATAGAAGTTATTGTTGCTTTCTGCACTTTTCTTGGACTTGACTTGCTGTGAAGATCTCTCCTACTGAGAGCTAAGAATGCAGTATTGGATAGAATACTGCAAAGATCTCCATGACCAAGACTTAGTTTTCAGTGTGAATGACCTTTGGCCCTCCAAGCCTGCGCTGATCCAGATTCTCTATCTAAACCTGTCGCCTATTTTCTGAGGATCTGTATCCCTCTGCTCCTTGCACATTCATGTATCTGTCTACATAAAGAACTTTCTGTAGATCTCCCTTTTCCTCTCTCACCTTGAACTCATGACCTCTAGTAACTGAGTCGCCCACTCTGAAAAAAAGCTTCTTGCTATCCACCCTGTCTATATCTCTCATGATTTTGTAGACCTCAATCAGGTCCCCTCTCAACCTTCATATTTCTATTGAAAATAATCCTAATCTACTCAACCTCTCTTCATAGCCAGTGCCCTCCATACCAGGCAAGTTCCTGGTGAACCTCCTCTGCACCCTCTCCAAAGTATCCACGTCCTTTTGGTAATGTGGCGACCAGAACTGTACGCAATATTCCAAACATGGCCGAACCAAAGTCTTACATAACTGTAACATAACCTGCCAATTCTTGTATTCAATACCCCGTCCGATGAAAGAAAGCATGTCGTCTGCCTTCTTGACCACTCTATTGACCTGCGTTGCTACCTTCAGGGTACAATGGACCTGGAGATCCAGATCTCTCTGTACGTCAATTTTCCATTTATTGTATAGTTCACTCTTGAATTGGATCTTCCAAAATACATCACCTAGCATTTGCCTGGATTGTACTCCTTCTGCAATTTGTCCACCCAACTCTCCAATCTATCTATATTCTGTTGTATTCTCTGACGGTCCCCTTCACGACCTACTACTCCACCAATATTAATAGCATCTGCAAACTTGCTAATCAGACCACCTATAGCTTCTGCCAGATTATTTATATATTGAGGAGGATTCTTGCAATGGCCTTCCCTGTGGTGGACAGCAGGAATAGATACACCAGTGTAGTTATTATAATTAGTTTTGGTCTCAATTTGTGCATCATGGAGATGCCCTGGAATATGCTCTCCTCCTTCCAGAGGAGAAAGATGAGGTTATTATGCACAAGCCAAGACTGTCCCTTCACCATTGTTCAGTATTTCGGTGGTGATTCCACCTGAACCAATGGCCTAATTGATTCTCTGTTGGACAAACTTTTCATCGTTCTGGTGGAATTGTGAGGAGATGTTGGCAGGGAGCATGTTGTGGAATGAAGTTGAGGCCATTCACACTGAAAACTAAGTCTTGGTCATGGAGATCTTTGCAGTATTCTATCCAATACTGCATTCTTAGCTCTCAGTAGGGTAAGTCACTGGGTGCTTAGTCTTGACTACACTGGATGAGCCATATACATCATGGCTATTGGTAAGTAGCTGGATTTCCTCAGTTCTTTAAACCCAGCATCTGTTCTTTACATCATGGGGCTTCTGTGGAACCTCAGATTAAATGTGTCTGTAGCCCTGCTTTCTTTTTCTCTTCTTATTTTAAAATTTTCTTTTTGTTTTCCTATTCTTTTCCTCATCACAACACTCCATCCCATAACTCTGAAACTTCCCACTGGGGTGGAGCTTCTCTACAGGATGAGCAAGATAGTGTTTAGCCTGCATCACCTCCTGTTCAGAATCAAGAGCACCCTAATCTCTGCTGTCAAGCTGCAGAATGCAGGCAATGCTTGTGTGTGCATGCACCCAGAGGCTGAGTTCCAAGCCACCGTCGATGCATTCATGGAGACATACGAGAGTTTTTTTATTATTAATCATTCATAGTATATGGTCATTCCTGGCTGGGCCAGCATTCATTTCCCATCCCTCTGTCCTTGAGAAGGTGGGAATGAGTTGCTTTCTTGAACCGCTGCAGTCCATGTGTTATAGGTAGTCCCATAATTCCACTGGGGAGGCAATTCCAGGGTTTTGATCCGGTGACAGTGAAGGAACTGTAATATATTTCCAAGGTAGGATGATGAGAAACTTGGAGGGGAACTGACAGAAGATGGTGTTTCCATGCATATGCTGCTCTTTCCTTCTGCATGGTAGTGGTCATAGGTTTGAAAGGTGCTGTGTAAGGAGCCTTTGTAAACTTCTTTTGAGCATCTTGTAGATAGTACACACTGTTGCTACTCAGTATCCACGGTGGAGGGCGTCTGGTCATATCAACAACGCATAGTAGACAACTCAAATTCCTTAGGAAATTTTGTTGGCAATGGCTCCACAAAATCTACTGGCAGCGTAAGTACTCCAATATCAATGTCCTCTTTTAGGCCAACATCCCCAGCATTGAGGTACTAGCTATGATCTACCAGTCATAGATAACCGTAACTGACTGGGTGTTGCATGGGCCACATTGATGCATGCTCAGAAAACTCCCAACACAAACCCTCTACTCCAAACTCTGCCACAGCAAGAAGTGTTACCAGAAAGGCAGAAGAAATGCCTCAAAGATGCCCTCAAAACATTCCCGGAATAACGCAACATCCCATCGACTCATGGAAACCTTTAGCCCCATGATCAAGGAAACCAGAGAAGAAACATCTGTGATGGTGTCCACCATCTTGAGAATCTCCAACAGGATCAGGTGGAGGTCAAGCACAAAGCAGTGGAAGGAGACATAGAATCATAGAGGTCTGCAGCACAGGAAAAGGCCATTTGGACCATCGGGTTTGTGCCAGTCAAAACCAACCACATAGAAATATTTTTATCCCATTTTCCAACTCTTGGCCTTTCATCACTAAATACTTCTTACATATTTTGAGGGTTTAGATTAGATTAGATTACATTACAGCGTGGAAACAGGCCCTTCGGCCCAACAAGTCCACACCGACCCGCCGAAGCGCAACCCACCCATGCCCCTACATTTACTCCTTACCTAACACTTCGGGCAATTTAGCATGGCCAATTCACCTGACCTGCACATCTTTGGAATGTGGGAGGAAACCGGAGCACCCGGAGGAAACCCACGCAGACACGGGGAGAACGTGCAAACTCCATACAGTCAGTCACCTGAGGCGGGAATTGAACCCAGGTCTCAGGCGCTGTGAGGCAGCAGTGCTAACCACTGTGCCACCATGCCGCCCACTATTGCCATTGCCATTCCTCTATTGCCATTAAACCCTTGCTTTCCCAGCATGTGCAGAACCCCAAACATCCCATGTGCAAAGCCTCTTTAAACACCACCTGCATCAGGTTGCATGTGTCCAACATCGGATTGTTTAATCATCTCTGGACCCATAACTCTGGAGTGGAAGAAAGCTCTCCTCAGTCCTGAGGGACTGCCTAAGAAGAAGAAATGAGGAGTCAGGCTTCCCTGGTCTGCTACATTAATATTCATCCGCCCCAAACTCCTTTTTAGTACTGAACGGATTTTGACCCAATTAGGAAACAGATTGGAATTGCGACATTTGAAAAATCTGATCAATTCTGAATCAAGTCACTCGACTTAACAAAACACCGCATTTAGAAACTTATTTCTACAAACACAGCATTCTTCAGTGATAAGCATAGCCTCTGTGTTTGCCGTGGTGAATGCTCTGATCGCAAAGCAGAATGTGGTGTAAACAGCAATAATTACCCAAACTTCAACATCCCTCAGTTCATTCAGGACACAAATATCCCTCAGCACAAGGACAAACAAGATATTTTGCTTGCCTCCCGCAAGACCATCCAAATATTAAGCAATAGGTACGTGCAGATATCTTGTTTTATTTCATTTTAACATGACCTGTTCTCCCCAATCAAGGAGTTCAGTGAGTATATGTCGAGCTGAGCCAATCTGACCTGAGTCTGTGTGGCTGGTCATAGGCAGGGAGGGGGGCAGCTTTCAGCATTAGAGGAACTCTCAAGTCATGAGGACAGGCAATCAAAGAGGAGTCCTATTCCAGTTACAGTGCTGAAAGATTACTTTATGAATACAGAGTCAGGGCAGCATTAACCTCCCATGTGATGCTCTTTACAGTTTAATAGCTGGCTACTGTTTTGACTTCCCCAACATGAAGGACGGTTACCTCTGTGAAGCATTGGAGGGGTGACAGAGTCACATTGCAGCAGGAGTAAATGGTTTCAAGAGAGGAGGAACTAAATTGGAAACAGAACTCCAAAATAATGTGAAAAGTCAAGTAAAAATTGTTATTGACCTTAAAATATGGTACCGATGAACTTCTTATACACTTTATCAGATCTTTAGACGAGACACAATTCATCAAACAATAAATTGAAAGCCAGCAATTTTCAACATTCCCTCTAATTTTTCCTGACTGTTGTGTGGGCCTCCAAGGTCCATTTACAGCAGCAACTTCTTTAAATGGAGGCCATGCATTAACACTTCATTCAACATGCACTGAGCTTCCCAGTGACTACACAGCTCAGAGGAAGCATTGCTGATGACTATTCTGTGGTATCTCCTACTGGACCTTCACAATCTATTTAACCAATACCTATTTACACAGTGAATAACACAATGCACAGTGAACGTGTCTCGAAACCATGCATCAATATGTGGTTCCTTCATTGTTATCATTTCATGTGGTCTAAAGGAATGCCTGAGACTTAATGGATTGAGGGGGGGGGGGCAAATGGTGGATAGATTAACTAAAAGTTACAGATCTGTGGCAACATCTGTGGAGAGGAAACAGAGTTAAAGGTTTCAAGTCATGTGACCTTTCCACAGAACCATTTTTGAGGGAGTCATATCAGACTCAAAAGGTGAAGTCTGATTTCTCTCCACCTATGCTGCCAGACCTACTGAGCTTTTCAAGCAATTTCTGTTTTTGATTCACAGTTCTTTGCTTTGCATTAAGGGTTAATTGGGTGCGAATGGTGGCAGAGAGCTTGTCATTAGTGTGGTGTGAGTTTTCTGAAGTTTGAGAAATGATAATGTGGAATTGAACTCTGTTTAAATACAGCTATCTTCTAGTGTATAACACTCATTTCTTACCTCGGGTAACTGTAACCCATTGCCCTGCCAACTGTGAGAAATGAGAAATGGCCTGTTCAGCAAAGATAGAGCTGTATCATAGTGAAAAGGGAGCAACATTCAATAAGTAAACATTTCAATAGGTCATCACTACAAAGAAGGAATGGCACTCCCTATGAATCTATATCAAACAATGGTTCTGGTCTCCCTGTCACTTTTCCACATGCAAAGGGATGTAGGTGTTTCAAACTTATTTCTGCAAAAGCGAAGTCAACTGTTAATTTTGAATTTGAGATCAATAGATTTTTATTAACTGAAGGTACATAGAATATGGAGGAAAGTGTGCATTGGGTCACAGATTAGCCATGATCTTGTCAAATGATGGAAATGGTTCAATGGCCTCCTCTGTTCCTCTGCTTGGGGAAAAATATGAGTGAGATGGTCTCATGATCCACCCAGTGGTGCTACAAGGTAAAGCAACTTCAAACTGTGCCCTGACTTGTCATGCTGTTAGTTCATGAAGCAAACTTGCCTGTACTTTTTGCTTTGCATTTTTCCCATGTGTCCTTGATCATTGAAGTAAAACAAACGTTCATGAACAAGGAAGTAGTTGCAATATTTTCCAAAGTAATGAATAAATAAAAGGGAGTGATTTTGATTTTATTCATTCATGTGATGTTGACATTGCTGACTAGGCCATCATTCACTGCTCATTGCAAAATGCCCAGAATTCAGTAAAGAGTCAACCCTAACCCTATTGCATGCAGGTAAGGATGTCAGATTACCTTCTCTAAAGGATATCAATAAACCAGATGAGTTTTCACAACAATTACCAATTGTTACATTAGGCCAGCTTTTTTTTTTATCCCAGACTACATATTGAATTCAAATTCACCCTCTGCTATGGTAGGATTCAAACTCAAGCAGGTGAAAGGCTGGGAATCCTGCAGCAGGTAACTCACTTCTGTTTCCCTAATGTATGTCCACAATCACAGAAGGCACAAATTAGGGGTGGTATGAAACACTCTCTACTTGCCAGTAAATGTGCAGCTCCAATACTTAAGTTTAACACCATCTAGGACAAAACAGTCTGCTTGATTAGCAGCCTACCCATCACCAACTTTCACACGCCTCACCATGGATACACAATGACAGCAGTTGTACCATATACAAGATGCATGGCAACAACTTACCAGGTCTCCTTTGAAAGCACTACCAAATTCACAACCTCTAACCCCAGAAGAAGGGCAGCAGATGCATGGGAACACCATCACCTGCAAATTCTGACTTGGAACTGCATCTGCATTCCTTCAGCATTGCTGAATAAAAACTCTGGAACTCCCTTGTCAACAGCTCAGTGGGTGTCCTTGCCCCTGCACCCAAAGGACTACAGCAGTTCAAGAAAGCAACTCTCCAACACCTTCTCCAGGGCAACAGATCTAAGGTAATAAATACTGGTATAGCCAGTGACTCTCATATCCCATGAGTGAATGGAAAGAAAACCTATATCAAGTGTGAGATGATGTCAAGCATAGACCAATCTGCTTTGGTTCAAAAAGGGAAAAGGGCACTATGTTTGATCATGAAAGAAGATGGGATTACAAATCAAACTGAAATAGACCAAGTTAAAAAAATCACACAACACTAGGTTATAATCCAACATGTTTATTTGGAAACACTAGCTTTCGGACTGCTGCTCCTTCATCAGGTGGTTGTACTCCACAGTTACCTGATGAAGGAGCTGCGCTCCAAAAGCTAGTGCTTCAAAGTAAACCTGTTACACTCTAACCTGGTGCTGTGTGGTTTTTAACTTTGTACAGCCCAGTCCACATCACCTCATCACAAAACAGACCATAAACTATTAGCTACACTTCAGAAGATGAAATTACCCAGAATTATGCTCAGAATTCAGTGCTTCAGATTAGGAAGCAGAAAACATGTACAGGGAAAACAGCAAACCACATTCTCAAGAGTGCCAAAAAAATGCTCTTACATTTAATTGGAAGTTGAAGCCTATACATCCCCAGTCTCTGAGAACTTAGCAGCTACTGAAAGGAAGTTGAAAGAGATAAGTCCAAGAACAAGATAAATAATGTGTGCAAATCTGAAAGGATGGCCAGACTATGTACTCAATAGCTTGTTATTACACCTATACTTTGAACAGTATAAGCACCTCATTGTTATTTATGACTTACTAGTCTTCAATTAGTCATACCAAGATCCCTTCAGTTTCATATCCTTCAAATGATTCACCAAGGGCATTTGGAAATTATAAAACGCTGTGGGACAGTGAAACCATGTATGGTGAGCAGGTTTCACTAATTTTTATTTAAGAATTGGTTTGAATTTTATTCCTTGTGCTGTAGATTGCCACAAACAAAAGAAACTACTACTACCCTTTTGTTTGCCACCATGAATGTGGGAGTGCCAAGAAATGGATTTATTCCAGGGAAAAATCTTCGTTACTGTTATTATTCACAATGGATTGAAGTTAACTATTTGCATGTGTCAGAGTAGATGCAGTTATTTAAAAATGGCCCACAATATCTCTGCAGTCTAAAAAGGCCTAGCTATCTTTGTCAGGATATAATGTAGCTTAGAGGAGTGATGGTGTTCCCACACATCTGCTGTCCTTGTTCTTCTAGGTGGTAGAGGCATCCCTTTTCTCAACGTCGGTTTAAATCTGGCACTGAGTTGACTGGGACATTCAGGTATGTCAATTAGCTGACTGACGTATTCTCAAAGGCAGAAAAACAAGACATTAGAAGCATTGATAATCTTTTTAATTTAAACATTCAAAATAAATTATGTATGGATTAAATCAGAGGCTAAAATATGAACAAATTTTCAAAAATTATCCCAACGTGAAATTTATCATCGCAGCAGAGACATTTGATGTTCCACAAATAAAAAATTGGCTTTATGGCCAGAGACGGTGTTTCGCATTATTTATTGTTAGTACGTTGTTAAAAACCCAATTACACCTCATTCAACAAGATGCAATTTTTCCAAGCTTTTGTTTTGTACAGTGAGACCAGAAGTGTAAATAAGACTGGAAGATCTCATCAATTCACTGATTCTTGGTGGATTGTACTCTGGGCAAACTCTGTTCTGCATCTTCTTCAAAGCATAGAATGACTGATAGCAGCTTTTGGATTTCCATGCGTGTGCATGCTTCCAAAACTGCTCTTTCAGCAGAGTAATGACAGCGAATTCTAACTGTTTCACTGTCATTCCCACAAAATCAGGATCACCGTTTAACATGGTAAAGGCCTAAACTTAGCACTTGCATGGCTTTGCCCAATTCTTTAGTTGGCGTTGGGGTAACTGCTGTTCTGCAGCTTTCTTTTTAATGAAAAAGTACTGAATTATTTCTGGCTGTCTGTGCAGTGGCAAGCAGCTCTTAGGCAGGGAATGGGGAAAAAGGCACAAGTTTTATGAGAAAAATCACATTCTATCAATTCAGAGCAAGTGCCAAAAAAAGGTCTTTGCTCCTTCTGGGTCACAAGTGGTTGAAAGCATGTTGTTCTTGTACCTCTGTGTGAAAAGGTTTCTTCACCTTGACTGCCACAAGTCCAACAAAATATCTTACTCTGTGAAAAATCTTTCTGGTCTCAGTCCTATCCCATGACATCTCAGCAGCTGGAAATCCCAAGAATGCAACAGAGTGGAAGCCAGGAGTTGAAGATGGGGATTGATCGATCATTGCGAGGTTCTGCCAATGGTGTCAGCATGAATTCCCTTCTGATTTTTGCAATACTAATTTTGGATTGCAAATGTGAAATGGGATCAATAATCCCCAGCGCATGCAAAAATCAAAAAGCGAAATCCCTAGTAGCGTTCCCCAAGAAAGCCCAAATCCCTTTGCATCATGTCAATCAAGTTTTAGCAGATCACAGCCCTGGGGGAAGCCTATTTAAATACACAGCATTTGTGACTTCAGCCTGCTGGGGTCAGGAACAGGAATGGAGCTGGAAATGTATCCCTGGAGCATAAAGAGGATGCCAGGGCAAAAGAGTTCACCACATCCATCCATAACTCATTCTCTCTTCCCCTTTGTGTGAAACCGTCTTAATGTTACTCCCTGTTGGTCTGATCAATATCACAACACACTGTGAAAAATGCAATGACTCCAGCTTTCTGTAATACTTGGCTGATGACAGTGAGGGAGTGTGTGGGTGGAAATGGTATGATGGTGCTACAGGTTTAAAAAAAAAATTTACAAATAGAAATACTTCTCTGACCGACAGCCTGAGAGAAATCAGAACAGTCATTAGATACATAATGAAAATATTCCACTCCACAGCTCTGCCACCCACTTGCATTGAATAGATTGTGGCATCTCAATGGCATTTCAGTGTATTTAATATTCCACCCACACGTCAACAACAAAGAAATTGTCAAATAGAGGATGTTAGTGCTGATGATCATTGCCCTTTCTAGCTCAGGCATCCTGTGTCACCATCGGGCACTCCTACACCAGGTTAGACACAAAGTGACGTACTCTGTATTCGGTTTATAAATTAAAAAGAATGGCCTCTAACTGCATCAGTCTGATATTTTTCAGCCTCTCTGGACGAGGCTGTTGGAGAATTTGGGGCAGTTTTCACATGCTCAGGGTTTCTGTCCACTGGAACCTGGATTGAAACGATACAAAAATGCCTTCATACCCACAGAGAAAATGGACTTTCAACTTATCGATGTTCACCAAGTGTGACCTTATAGTCCCAGAGGAGGGTCGGGAGTGTCTAATGCAATGGACTCTCCCACATGCCAGGGCACCCCACCTCCATCTTTTAAGAAGCAATTATAAAAGCAAAACAGACTGAGCTGTTGTAATGTTCAAAAGCATTGGACATACAGCAAGAAGTAGGCAGAACACTTCACTCCTGACTATCTTTCAGATCACTCTGTAAGGCTGTGGATTCTGCGCAATGTTTCAGGATTTCATCCAGGTATTTGGCCACCCGCTCTCTCTCCTCCAACGGCACCTCCTGAAGGCTGTGTAGATGCTGAAAGGCCTTTTGCAACATCCTGACCCTATCCTGTGGGTCTGTCTGAGTTTCATCAGCCTCCGTCCCTGAAGTGAAAAAGCGCTGAACAAAGGTTCGGATTAAGTCACCTTTCTCTGAAATGGATTTGCTGATGCAGGGGTGGTCTTCAGCTTTGATGAGGTGGAGAAGATGCAGCAGTGTCTGGCAAATCTGAGTTCTCAGACTGGCACAGTACTTGAATTCCAGGAAGTCTTCGGTCTCTTCACTCTTTTCCAAGGCCAGCACCAGCGCGTTCCAAATCTCGCTGAACTGTTTGCTGTCCCCATAACGCTCACGGCTGTTGGGGACGGAGAGGGCCATGGCCGATTTGATGCGCACTTTGAAGTTTTTGCAGGTTTTCACCACCGAGGTCAAGGCACTGAAAGCCTGAGCTGCCCAGGGAGCTGAGTCTGTAAGGAACAGTCACAATGAGAAACACGGAGCTCCACTTTCACTTCACTGTAATACTGAAACTAGTCGGTAGAACACATCTTTGGACAGTCTACAGTCTGGGCTCCAAACTGCTAAACTCCACACTTTAACCCCAGCGCCCTGACATTTTACTCAAGCTCATAATACCCTAAATTGCTGCAAAGCAGGGTGATGACATGTGGGTCTTCACCCACTATTCCCCAGTCCTGCACAATGGCTGGGTGTTGATGGAAACACAGCAGTTAGCATGTGCGAGAATAGGGGTTTGTGCAAACTACTAGCTCACTACTATTAAACAGGCTGCTTTTCATTTCTCTATAGATATTGGTCTTGCATTCAGTTACCCAGTTTAATTGGAGTATAAGGGACAGGGGATCCTGTGGGGCCACTTTGAGAGGTCACCTTATAGCGGTTTATAAAATTATGATTTGGAGATGCCAGTGTTGGACTGGGGTGTACAAAATTAAAAACCACACAACACCAGGTTATAGTCCTACAGGTTTAATTGGAAACACTAGCTTTCAGAGCACTGCGCCTTAATCAGGCAGTTGATGAAGGAGCAGCACTCCCAAAGCTAGTGTTTCCAAATAAACCTGTTGGACTATAACCTGGTGTTGTGTGATTTTTAACTTTATAAAATTATGAGGGGCATAGACGAGATGAATAGCAATAGTCTTTTCAATAGGATGGGGGGTGGGGTGTGAAGTTCAAACTACAGGGCATATCTTTATGGTGAGAGGAGAAAGATTTAAAAGGAACCTGAAGGACAAGTTTTTCACACAGAGAGTGGTTCGGATGTGGAATGACCTGTCATAGTAAGTGGTAGATGCAGTGACAATTACAACATTTAAAGGACGTCTGGATAGGTACATGAATATGAAAGGTTTAGAGGGATGTGAGTCAAACTAGGTAAGTAGGACTAGATTAGTTTGGGAAACTTGGTTGGCATGGACGGGTTGGACCAAAGGGTCTGTTAGTGTGCTGTACAGCTCTATGACTCTGATTGTCCCTCGACTGGCTGGGTTGTGAATGGAGGTCCACTCACCAACATTCCTTGCAAGTGACCAGGCAGGTTCTGACATTTAGGCTCATAGCTCCTTGAAAGCAGAGTCACAGGTATATAGGACAGTGAAGGTGGCGTTTGGTATGCTTTCCTTTATTGGTCACTGTATTGAGTACAAGTTGGGGGATCATGTTGCAACTGTACAGGACATTGGTTAGGCCACTTTTGTAATATTGCATGCAATTCTGGTCTCCTTCCTATTGGAAGGATTTTGTGAAATCTGAAAGGGTTCAGAAAAGATTTACAAGGACGTTGCCAGAGTTGGAGGATTTGAGCTAGAGGGAGAGGCTGAATAGGCTGGGCTGTTTTCCCTGGAGTGTCGGAGGCTGAGGGGTGACTTTATAGAGGTTTATAAAATTATGAGGGGCATGGAAAGGGTAAATAGACAAGGTCTATTCCCTGGAGTGGGGGAGTCCAGAACTAGAAGGCATAGGATTAGGGTGAGAGGGGAAAGATATAAAGGAGATTTAGGGAGCAAATCTTTCATGCAGAGGGTGGTGCATGTATAGAATGGGCTGCCAGAGGAAATGGTAGAGGCTGCTACAATTGCAACATTTAAAAGGCATTTGGATGGGTATATGAATAGAAGGGTTTGGAGGGATATGGGCTGGGTGCTGGCAGGTGGGACTATATTGGGTTGGGAATCTGGTCGGCATGGACGAGTTGGACCGAAGGGTCTGTTTCTGTGCTGTACATCTCTATGACTCTTAATAAAAAGTCATCTCAAACAGAAAAGACTGCTGATTCCGAGTGCACCACTAGGTGGCGGAGCTTGTGCTTGCTAACTCACAACAGGAAAGGAAGACCAGTTAATTTCTACAGCATCTTCCAATCTCTGAAAGTTCCACCACTCATAACCAAAATTTCCATGGTGTAGTTTGAACCAGAATGTCATCAAATCCACTTGGAGAATATACAAGGACTGTGGGCATCCCCACCCCCAAAACATCCCAAACCATCTGGGAAAATTCAATTGTGGGGGACAATCAGAGAAAATTCTCATAGAATCCCTAAAGTGCAGACAGAGGCCATTCAGCCCATTGAGCTTTAATTCTACTTCTGTGAAAGTTCAAATAACCCACATATCAAGACAAATACAGAAGGTCTTGTTACTCAGTAACTGCATCACCTAATAATTGTCCTAATGAGGACGAAAAAGGAGCTCCTGAAAATCAAAATGAAGATCTCAAGAAAATCACGAGAATATTTAACCACAAAGTGTATGCCCTGGATAGAATTTTAGAATGGTGACAGCAGTTAATAAAGTCTTTTGGCCCATTGTGCCCATTTCAACAGGAAAACTGGGCAGTAGTCCCTGTTCTTTGAATCACTGATGTCCATGTAAACTATCTTAAGATTCATATGAGGCACTTGATTAATGTTTTGTGTGAAGATCATCACCTCTGACAGTGAAAGTCCTTACTGAGGTTAAAGTATCGGCACAAATTCTGGAGTGTGCTTTTTACCCATGGTGTTCTAATTCAGAGATAGAAGTGTTGCCAACTGAGTTTTAAAGCTCCAAAGCTAACCTCTTCACCATCAAAACATTGTAGGACAGAAAAATGATTTTAAAATAAAACACTTACATCTGGTCCCTTCAGCCAGAAAATGGTCTGACACAATCGACATGGCATCTGAAAATATGTTTAAAAAAAACCTAGGAGGATCCCAGATTTAAACCCCTAGTCTGTGATGACTTTGGTCATCTCATTCAAGCCAGAGATAGAATATTACAATCAACCACAAGTGTTCTTGACCAAAGATGGAGACAGGTGACACCGTGATTAAAGAAAGGCGTTCAGCAGCTGCAAGGACAGGACAAGACAAAACCTCAGGGATCATCCTATCCATAGTCAAACCAAAACAAACACAAGAAAGTCTCAGATGTAAAGAGTTAAAACAGTTAAAGAGCTCCATGCACCAAACTCGTGCCTGGAATGCGCTGCCAGAGGAGGTGATGGTAGCAGAGACAATAGCTGCAATGAAGAAATTCTGAACAAATACATGAATAGGAAGGGAATAGAGGGTTAAAGATCCTGTAAGTGAATACAGTTTCAGTATGGAAGGGCAAAATGTGTGTTGGTGCAGGCTTGGAGGGCCAAAGGGCCTGTTCCTGCGCTGTACTGTTCTTTGTTCTAACAAATCCCAAAGCTGAAATAGATCAATATAAATACATACCGAGTGGAATAGCTGTATTTTTGAACATATTCCCCAATGCATAGCATGCATTCCATCGCACCTTCATGGTGGCCTCGCTCTGAACAGTGCGGATTAAAGCCTGGATTGACTCCTCAATGCTGGCCTTGAACTGGGGTTTGGAGATGTGGTGAGGCTGCAGGAAGTGCAGCAGATTTCCTAGAGCTCGCACAGCATTGCTCTTCACCTGCAACACAGAAACCCTGTTGGGATCAGGCCGAACTAAAAGAAACAAAACCAGGCATGGTGGGACTGAGTACTTTGGCCCTGTGCCACAGAGCAGTAGGATGGAGTTCTGTAATGTGAAGACTCTGACCAGAGCTCTCCACAGAGAAAAGAGAGATGAAAAGAATATCAAACAGAAATCCCATCACCTGACCATTCTCAGACTGCATTGTCAAGCAATCTCAGATCAGAGATTAGTTGCAGTCAAGCGTAAAGTTACTGATTTGTTACTTCCCCCCGGATACAATGCAAAAAACTTTTAATTTTGCAGAACTATGGGACTTGAGCAGCACAATAGCTCAGTGGCTAGTGCTGCTGCCTTACAGCGTCAGAGACCCTGGTTCAATTCCGGCCTCAGGCGACTGTGTGGATTTTGCACATTCTCCCTGTGTCTGTGTGGGTTTTCGCCCACAGTCCAAGGATGTGTAGTTTAGCTGCACTGACCAAACTAAATTGCCTATAGTGATCAGGGATATTTGGGTGGGTTTCACAGAGTCAGTGTGGACTTATTTGGCCGAAAGGCCTGTTTCCACACTCCAGGGGTTCTATGAAATGACTATTCATGCAGTCAGTGTAGAAATATCACCTCATGGCAAATTCCACATTCCCTATTGTGAACCATTTAGTGGTAACCTATAGGAAAGGAGAGAAAATACCCTCCAGAGTTTGTTCAGGATTTCATTGGAGTGAGCAGCTGAGTTTAGCAACAAGCCTGAATCACCAACTAAAAGCTAAACCTTCCAATATGTACAGGCACACCTGTGATCACAGGTAGAAAGTAGGATTCATTCCTTAAAACCTGCCATGTATTTAATTAATAGATACTTGTTTAGATGGCTATGAGTTGTCCTATAAGGAACAGCAGTAAGAAAAGGCAGGTTGCAACTGAGCAGTTAATTCTAAATGACCTGCAATGAAAAGACAAGTGTCAGTTCAATACTCATATAGTCTCTGCAGTAACAATGACAATCTGAAAAATTAATCTCCTATGAAGTAATCTCCATGGAGACTTGGAGTAATTTTATTTGCTAAAAGAGCAAAATTCCCCTGAACCTTTGAATATTTGAGTCATTTTGCTGATATTATCTGAGATTGCTACAGAATTTTCTTCCTTTTATTTCAGACATTCAAGTGTTTTCACTTTGGAATTTGAGACTTTCCCCTCCCCCTCCTCCCACTGAGAATCTTACACTCCTTTTCAGGATTTTTCCTGCATAAATAAATTTCAGAGTTATTGTCCTAAAAAAGCAGTACTGGAATTTCCCCAGTTTCATCTCTTCTGTTATAGAGATACTCTGAGTATTTAAACTACATGCTCATTATAATTGCCTACATTCTAAACACGTACTGGCTGTTGGATATAGACATCAGAGAAACATATTGAACAGTGACCAGATGTGATTAGATGACTATATTTAATTCCATATTCTTTTAAATCTGTAGTGAGATACAGAACACTTTTCCAGAAGAGAAGACACCCTTTTATGCTGTTACTTTGGCATTTCATCCCGTACAGCAGCTGTAGCTGGGAAGAATAAATTGCATCTCACATTTATTTACCAATTGGTTTGCATGACTGGGATAGAAATGTAAGTCTTTGATTGAAGTCATATGAAATATCTGCATCACACCTTATGACACTGACATTAATAATGCTGGTGTGGACACCAGTTTGATTTCCTATTGACTGTAATATAAATGTTATTCATTAACTAAAACCAGTCAAGACTATTGTTTGCAGGTAGCATGGGGACTGGTTAAAATGCTCAGCTTTTGTATGTTTAGTCCACACTGTCCCTTTGTGACCAACAACCTCCCAACAAGAGACTGGAACAACTCAAAATTGATTATGGAGAAAACATTTGGTAGGTTGGGAGTTTTTGTAAATCTCTGGCTCTTGCCTAGGTTGAAGACAGGTTTCCAAGAACAGAAAAAAAGTAGCAAATTACTAACTGCATTTCTTTTTTTCTAGCACGTTGACACTTTGACAATGCAAGACTTTTACCTGTATCCGCTAGTCAACCTGCTTTGGCATTCCAGACACACAATCTACTTAATCTTCAGAAAGGAGCAGGTTACAGGGTGGCATATATTTACATGCTATGATTCAAATATATAGTACAATTCTCATTTTAAGTAACTTACTTTGTCCTTGTTTGCATATAATTCATAATTAATTTATTTGTCTACATTCACATTAGAAATGTAAACTTGTTATATTGTCGCTAGGTACAAAAGTAACATGCTGTAGTACTGTTACTTTCAGGAGGCTGTAATTACAATGTGATAAATTTACATTTATGTTGACAGTTTCGTTATAAACATGGACACAATTAATGATGGCAGTATATGCAGATGTAAAAAATATATTAAAGATGCATACATATAACTTTCAGATCTCCTGGATCAAATGTGTTGCTGTAATATATGGTGGCAATCTATTGATTATTCCCAGTACCATGTGTGAGCACAGAAACAGAAGAATGCAGCAAATGAACAGATGATAGAGAGATGGTGCAGAAGGAAGGGCTTTAGATTTCTGAGATCTTGGGAGCAGTTCTGTGACAGGTGGGGTCTGTATAAAGAGGTCAGGTTACAGCTTAGCAGGACTGGGATCAATCTCCTCACAGGGAGATTTGCTACTCCTGTTAGGGAGGACTTAAACAAGCTTCAAGACCAAAAAACAGAAAGTGCTGGAGAAACTCAGCAGGTCTGGTAGCTTCTGTGGAGAGAAAAACAGGTTAACATTTCAAGTCCAGTTCTGATGAAAGGTCACTCGACATGGAACACTGACTCTGTTTGTCTCTCCACAGATGCAGTGAGATTGGAGTTTCTCCAGCACTTGCTGTTTATGTTTCAGATCTCCAGTATCTACAATTCCTTGTTTTAGTTTAATTTAGCTTGGCAGTGAGATGGGAACTGGAGAATGAATTCAGACAGAAGAAAAGCAAAGCTGGTAATGGTAGGAAGAAAAGTTCGAAGTGAAATTGAAAGCCAGCAGAAACAAAGGCAAAATCAAATATAGAAAAATACTTTAAAACTTAAAATTTAAATTAAAGGCACTCTGTCTGAATTAATGTAGCATTTGCAACAAGGCAATTGAATTGACCCCAGAAATAGAAGTAAATAGGTACAGTATAATTTAATTGCCATTTCAGAGATACTGCCGCAGCCCAACCAAGGCAGGAACTGAATATTCAAGGGTGTTTAACATTTAGGAAGGACAGACAAATGGAAAAGAAGCTGGAGTAGTGCTTTTAGTATAGGATGTGATCAATTTTTATTAAGAGAGAACCTTAGATCAGAAGATCAGGGTATAGAATCAATTTCACTGGAGTTAAGAAACAGCAAGAGATAACAAACATTGAAATGAATTGCTTATCGCTTATCAAATGGTGGTGGTAATGTAGGACACAATATAAAGCAGCAAGTTAGAGGTGCAGCTATGATATATAACGCTGAAACCAAGGGGATTTCAATCTACATATATACAGGTAAATGTATTCAGCACCAATGCCTGAGGATTGAGAGAATTCTAGAACTTGGTAAAGAAGAACTAAGAAACATAAAAGAAAAAAAAACATTAAATAAGACTTGTGAGAAACCTAAGTATTGACTGTTAAAGCTGGAAAGTAGAACACATGAGATTGGGGTTAATAGATATGGATGGACTGTAGTTGAGACAATGGACAGAAAACAAGTAGCAAGAAACAGGTCATTACTAAATTAGCAGGTGATGACTAGTGTGATATCGTAGGTTTGAGTGCTTGTGACCCAGCTATTCTTAAACCAAATCAAGGATTTGGATATGGGGACCAAGTGTAATATTTCCAATTCTGCTGATGACGTAACATTATGTGAGTTTTGAGTACGATATGAGACAATGGTAGGGGTAGAATATCAGGCTCAAGGGGCCAAATGGCCTACTCCAGTTCCTACTGCCAATTGTAAAAACAGAATTATTACAGCATGTGTTATCAACCTTGTTAAGAGGTGCTATATTCCTTTAAGCAGCAAGGTCGAATTGCAAGGTGAACAGGACAGTTCATTCTGCTTAACTGCTATTCGACCAGAAATGATACCAATGTTTAATGTACTCATTACTTTCAGGCAGCAGCTGAGAGTCACACAGTATCTTAAGATGATTTTTGCATCCTTAACAAGACACAGCATCTGCAGCACCCTGACCAATCAATTTCAATGCAACATTGGCACATTTCCCATGGCTTAGATTATGGCAATTTGGAGAAAATGCTGCATTCTCACGAAAGAGATAATACAAATTTGTTATGAAGAAAGTAAGTGACAGACTTAACAGGAAGTGCACAAAACATACGATTTCCTTATAGCAGATAGCTAGATAAAACAGAGAAGGGGAGAATCAGAGGATAAGATTGAGAAAAGGTACATATATATATATTTAGAGAGAGGAAACAAAAAGAAAAATAGAAGGCTTTCATCCATCAGTCTTGTACCTTGTCTTTATCATTGGATGCATGTGTAGCGGATTTCAACATCTTGAGTAGCAGAACATCTGAAAACTCCTCTTGGAAACCCAGCCCCATGGACTCCCTGAGGAGACAAATGTTAACGCAAGTGAATCATTTGACCATTAGATCAGAATCTTAAATAACCACCATCCTGACTATCTAACAACATTTTTACTTCTCAAAGCCCTCCAAGAGTGCAGCCTCACTTCATGTTTGTTTTGCTACTTGTATTTCAATCTCCTTTCTACAGCCATTAAGTGGACAGTTTTGATACTAGTATTATATATTTGTCTTAATTTAAACATCTAGGGTCTTATAGGATCCTACATGCATGATTTAGTTTTGTCAATGCCCAATTATCTACGAATATCTGTTATTCAAAGAAAAGGCTGTTTTTTGTGGTTTCCCTGTCTGAGTCAGGAAACCCAGATTAAAGTCCCACCTACTCCAGAGGTATGCAGTAGCACTTGAACAGGTTGATTAAAACATTTCTTGAACACTACTGGAATTATCCGATATTTGAATAATCTTTCATTGTGCTTTTGGTTGCACTTCAGAGGCAAGTCAGAGGTTCTCCTGGTGGGTCTGCCCCTGGGCCTGGCCGGGGTTGGGGTCGTAGCTGCTGAGTCAGCCTCTGTTCCATGGCTACATTCATGCTGGGGTGTCCTTGGAGCAGGAGCACACAGTGTCCACCAATATTCCTAATACCTCTAGAGAGGGAGGTGTGAGGTACACAAGGTGGAATGCTTTATCTCCCCTTCTAACTCCATTTTGAGTTAGCTCCCTCCCCCTCATCTTTGAAGATTTGCATTGCCTTAACGGGCTTAGTATGTAAATTAACCAACTGGAAAACACTGATGATTCACTTGTGATGGTTAATAGAAGCTATAATAATACCACAGATGAC
>NC_057737.1:14217023-14221654 GCF_004010195.1 Chiloscyllium plagiosum | reverse complement strand
GGAGTGGGCACATGTTTTTGTGATGTATGACCAGTAAATACCTAAAACTAATGCCTGCTTCTGAAAAGAAAAGTGACACAACCCCCGTGGCATCCTCAGAGATATACGAGGGAAAAACAGTGCCTTTTGTTTTAAAGCTGTTTCTCTTTGGGTTTCTGCCAAAAATGGCAGCTATAGACAGGGAGAACTCCTACAGAAATTCCAGGCAAGGGAGTTTCATTTCCTAACTCCATCACCCCAATGAAAAGCACCCAAAACAAAAACGGCAAACCTGATTTTAGTGTTCTCCTTACCCTGGCTCCATGCAGTTGAATAGATGGATCTGGCTCCTCCATACATTTACACGCTACTTCTCCCAACTCCAGCAAGTTGGCCTGTGCCATTGTGAAATATCCTTTAACAAGCAACGCCAATACCTAGAGGACACATAATTGAGGAGAAAATAGTCAAATGTCATTTGTACTTCCACCTTCCTTTAGAGAGGGCAGAGTGCACTCAGTAAAACGTACGAAACAATAAAGGTTGTGTTACAAAAACAAATTGCTAGAGAAACTCAGCTGATCTGGCAGCATCTGTGCCGATAGAAACAGAGTTAACATTTCACATCCAGTGAACCTTCTCCAGAACTGATAGCACCCAGGAGAAAAAAAATTGGTATTCTTCTTGATGACAGGAGGTGGGGTGAAAAGGAATGAGCTGATAGGTAGAGACAGAGCCCACACAGAGAGAGACAGAGACACAGAGACAGAGACACAGAGACAGAGATTAGATAGGTAATACTAGGGAGTAGGACAGGGTGGAAATGGGTTGCCTGTTCTGAAAACAACTTTTGTTACGTGAGGATGTAAGGGGTGGGAGTGGGTAAAAGACACGGAAGGAGGTTTCAGTATCTAAAATTATTGAACATGATATTGAACCCTGAAGGCTGCAAGGTCCCCAAGTGGAAAATGAGATGCTGTTCTTCCAGCTCGTGCTGAACATTGCCGATGCACTGCAGCAGGCCCAAGACAGAGACATTGGCCAAGGAACATGATGGTGCTTTGAAGTGGCAGGCAACTGGAAACTCAGGGTTACTTTTAGACTGGGTTACTTTAGGTCTGCGCAGTAGCATTTTAGGCTCTACTGCCAAAAATGTTTCGAGCGATTACTAATGTTTGATGGAAATATTACCCAGTGCCAAAATACTTGTTCTCTTAAAATGAAGTAATGTGACTGAAATCATCAATTTTCAGCCACAGAGTGGAACAGGTTAACAGAACAGCTTCATTCAACTCCACAGAGTAGGACTTTTTACAAATTAGGAAATTCAAGGTAATGAATAGTTCCATCTCAATGTTTCACCCCACCCTCCCACACCTAACTGGAGAATAAATGGTCACAGTCCTGATATTTTGTGTAGGTACTAAATATATTGGCAGGCAGATTGTTTGCACTTTGAACTTTAACCTCAGGATAGCTACAGCAATGAAGTGCACAATTATTAATCTTGAAAGACTGAAATGCAGCCTCCTCAAAACTCCAGCATGAATGAGGTATCAAGATAGCCTCGGAGAACTCCAATTTGGGAAATCTCATCATACAGAAGTGCCAGTGAAAGCAGATCTTTAGTCTTTCCTTTCAGCAGAAAGTCTGTGAGCCAGAGGGACTGTTACAAGGAAAATAGGAGAAAGTAAGCAAAGACTAAACATGCAATAAATACTTCAGATTTAAAAATAAAAGTCAGTTTTATTTGCAATGAGCCAGGAGGTAAGACCACACCTGTAGTGCTTCTACTCGCACTGGAGAGGGCTCATATGTGCTGTTTGCTGCCCCTGTACTGGCATCACTGTCTGAATATGGCTCCTGTTTTGGTAATGTGATGATGGAAATGCACAACTGAATCAACCAGCAGAGCTCAAACAGTGGACTTTCTGAGTTCTCCTTTTCTCCATCACGGGTTCCTGTTTGTTGGGGTTTTCTCCAAGACTCTAAGTCGCTGAGGCGGTGGGGTGTTCCTGAGCCACTGTTAGAGAGGCCTGACGAGCTAGGCTGCTGTAAGAGCAGCTGTACCTCAGGTAGTGGGGCCTGCACGGAAATGATCGCTCCCAGTAAAGTCAGGCTGCACACACGCACATTGACATCTGAAGTTTAAAGAAATAAAAAGGCACGTTAAGCCATTGGGATTTAAAATAGTGATTTCAAATCAGTTTTCTCAAAATTTGAGTAAGAATCAAGATTAATGCCTGACTGTAGAACTGAAAATGCCTGATATATAAATAATAATTTGGTCAGTGTCAATTCCATGATGGTTTGGCACTAATGTTAAGTTGTGGTCGATGATAGACCAGTGGATAAAGGAACAACTTAGTGGTGCATTGATCCATCCAGACCAGGTAGGTTTCTCACACTCCTCAGAAGACACCAGCATTAACACAGTCTGGATTTTTTTTAAAACAAGTGGAATATTTAGCCAGGTTTGACACTGTTCAACATTAGAATCATTAGATGGGGGGGGATCTAGCACATAACCACACTAGTTTGTGGGGTTTTGCCCCCACAGTCAATGCTAGGTTGAAGGTGGGGTTGCAACATTTGGTGTCTCTGCACCTATATCAAGAAGGACCGAAAACAAAAAGAAAAACCCAACTGGATTCGCAGTCTAATCACTGACCAGAGACTGAAAAAGAAAACATGCAGGAAAGCACAAAGGCATCTATGAAAAACTCCCTCACAATAGTACAAAACATATGAAAGATGGACAGGAAGATAAAATAATGAAAATAACTAAAACTGGCTGCCAGATTTCAGCAGTCAGTTACAAGGCAGGGTTGGTAGAGATAGCTCTGGGAGAGATCACCTAACCATTATTTCAAGCAGAGAATGGTACAGAACTGGATGTAGTTTTGCTCGCTGAGCTGGAAGGATTGTTTTCAGATGTTTCCACACCATACTAGGTAACATCATCAGTGAGCCTCTGGATGAAGCACTAGTGGTATGGCCCACTTTCTATTTATGGGTTTCAGCTTCCTTGGCTTGGTGATGTCATAGAGTCATAGAGATGTACAGCATGGAAACAGCCCCTTCAGTCCAACTCATCCATGCCGACCAGATATCCCAACCCAATCTAGTCCCACTCTATTTATGGGTTTCAGCTTCCTTGGCTTGGTGATGTCATAGAGATGTACAGCATGGAAACAGCCCCTTCAGTCCAACTCATCCATGCCGACCAGATATCCCAACCCAATCTAGTCCCACCTGCCAGCACCTGACCCATATACCACCAAACCCTTCCTATTCACATACCCATCCAGATGCCTTTTAAATGTTGCAATTACACTAGCCTCCACCACTTCCTCAGCAACCCATTGCACACACGCACCACTCTCTGCATGAAAAATTTGCCCCTTAAGTCTCTTTTACATCTTTCCCCTCTCACCCTAAATCTATGCCCTCTAGTTTTAGACTCAGAACCCAAGGGAAAAGACCTTGTCTATTTACCCTATCCACACCCCTTACGATTTTATAAACCTCTATAAGGTCACCCCTCAGCCTCCGATGCTCCAGGGAAAACAGCCCCAGCCTATTCAACCTCTCCCTATAGCTCAAATCCTTCAACAATCTTGCCAATCTTTTCTGAATCTTTTCAAGTTTCACAATATCCTTCTGATAGGAAGGAGACCAGAATTGCACACAATGTTCCAAAAGTGATCTAACCAATGTCCTGTACAGCCGCAACATGACCTCCCAACTCCTGCACTCAATACTCTGACCAATAAAGGAAAGCATACCAAATGCCTTCTTCACTATCCTATCTACATGCAACTCTACTTTCAAGGAGCTATGAACCTTCACTCCAAGGTCTCTTTGTTCAGCAACATCCCTCGGATCTTACCATTAAGTGTATAAGTCCTGCTAAGATTTGCTTTCCCAAAATGCAGCATCTTGCATTTATCCAAATTAAACTCCATCTGCTCCTCCTCAGCCCATTGGCCCATCTGATCCAGATCCCATTGTAATCGGAGGTAACCCTCTTTGCTGTCCACTACACCTCCAATTTTGGTGTCATCTGCAAACTTACTAACTGTACCTCTCATGCTGGCATCCAAATCATTTATGTAAATGATGAAAAGTAGTGGACCCAGCACAGATCCTCGTGGCACTCCACTGGTCACAGGCCTCCACCACCACCCTCTGTCTTCTACCTTTGAGCCAGTTCTGTATCCAAATGGCGAGTTCTCCCTGTATTCCATGAGATCTAACCTTGCTAATCAGTCTCCCATGGAGAACCTTGTCGCACACCTTACTGAAGTTCATATGGATCACACCTACTACTCTGCCCTCATCAATCCTCTTTGTTACTTTTTTTTAAAAATAAAAATCTATTTTTTCTTAATAAAAATATATTAAAATATTATTACAACAAATACAAAACAATGCAATTCAAAACAGTACAAAAATAGTACAAAACTAAACCCAAGTAATAAAAAACATTCCCCAGCCCACCCTCCTATACAAATGTATAAACATATATAGAGAAGTATAAAATTTAAAAAAAACCTAAACTAACTATTTAACTAACGAAATAAATACCTAACAACAAACAAATAAATAGTAATAACTCAGCCCAGCCAAACAAAACACTCATACATTCA
>NC_057737.1:14214386-14216217 GCF_004010195.1 Chiloscyllium plagiosum | reverse complement strand
CTTGCCTGGGAGACTTTGATATCTAGCCATATTGAAAGAGGGTCCCCACAAACCCAATCACTTACGTAGGTCAAAAGCGAGCTTAATTGGTAATTCTTAATGTCCGGAAGGTCTACTGCCCCCAATCTGTGAGGCAACTGCAGTTTGGCTAATTTAATGAGGGGCCGTTTACGGTGCCAGATAAAGGAGCTGAACCAACTGTTCAGTCTCCTGAGTGTTTGTTTATTGAAAATCAGGGGGAGCATCCATATAGGGTATAGCAAACGAGGGAGAATATTCATCTTAATAAGCGCTATCTGAACCAACCATGAGACTGGAAGTGCCTCCCATCTTTGGAGATCTTGTTTAATGTTTTCAAAGAATTGAGTAAAATTGGCTTTGAACAGCCAATTCAGAACTGGAATAATGAATATGCCCAAATACACAAAACCTTTTTAGAATTACATGTTAGGTTCCCAGACCCTTCCCTAATCGCTGTAATGGTTTGTGGGGCACTTCTCTTTCTGGCAAGGTATGCTAAGCATTTGCCTGGCTTGTCACCATGCTTGTATAACTTTGCAAAAGCCAGCTCCTTCTTTGCCGTCTGCGTGAGCACGGAATTTAGTGTAGACCGCAGTGCCGTAGTCCTCTGTAGTTTGACCAATGAGTGTCTGTTAAAATAGGCCTTCTCGGCTGCCTTCGACCGTGCTTCAAGGAGACGTTGCTTCTCATCCTTCTGCCGCTTCCTACGTGTAGAATATGAAATAACGAACTCTCTGGCATAAGCTTTGGCAGTTTTCCAGAGAACAGATGAGCTATCAACCGAGCCTATGTTGATGTCTAGGAATGCCCGAAATTCCCTAGAGAAATACTCCACAACTTGCTGTCCATGAGAATAAAGGGGTCCATTCGCCAGTACCTGGAATCCACTGTAACATCCTTAATTTTAACCATGAGGTACACTGGAGCATGATCAGAGATGGCAATATTACCAATCGTACAGGATGCCACCAGATCCAGGGTTACCGCAGGGGTCAGAAAAAAAAAATCAATCCTCATGTGACATCTATGCGGATTGGAGAAAAACGTGAAATCCCTACCTGTAGGGTGGAGACACCTCCAGACGTCCACCAACCCTAATTCCCCACACAAACCCAATAACTTTTAGTTTGTGCAGAGGGTATCGAGGGATCTTTAGGCAACCTGTCTACTGTGGGGTCCATGAGGAAGTTAAAATCTCCCCCTATAATGATGGGTCGAGACTTGAGACTTATTAGTTTAGAAAAAGAAGCATTTACCAAGAATTTAAGAGGATGAGCTGGGGGACAATAAACATTTAAAATGCCATATTCTTCTCCATTTATCAAGGCTTTAAGAATTACAAACCTCCCGTATGTGTCTTTAACACATTCCAACAATTTAAATGAGAGATTTTTCCTTACCAATATAGCCACTCCTCTACTTCTGGTATTAAATGATGAAAAATAAACTCGGTCAAAGCCATTCTGCTGTAGTTTCAGATGCTCTTTGTCATCCAAATGTGTCTCCTGTAACAAAGCAATATCCATCTTCTCCTTTCTACGACTCAAGAGTACCTTCTTCCTCTTAATTGGTGAGTGACTTCCCTTGATATTCCAGGTACACCATTTAATCAAATCATTAGCCATAATCTTCTGCAATCACATTTAAATCCCAGACAGGAGGAACCCAAACCACAAATTGTTGAGCCTTAGTGTCGCATGGTCCACCAAATATAAAAACTACATAAACTAAAACCACTACATTTAACAAACATACAAAATTATTAAAAATAAAAAACAACAAAAACCAGAAAACAAACCAACATATAAAG
>NC_057737.1:14211152-14213514 GCF_004010195.1 Chiloscyllium plagiosum | reverse complement strand
GCTGCAGGCCTGGCCTCAGATGCTCCTCCTCCCTTTTTAGGCATTTCTGGACAGCTGAAAATACAGGTAAGTCAATTTTTAAATGTTTCTTGGGGCTCCACAATCTTTCCAACGCCCCAAGAAATCCTGATGACCTGGGTTGGGTGGTTTAAAGAACCGTCCTGCTCCTGCTGCGAAGCGAAGCTCTGCAGTGTGATCTTCTCAGATCGCTGCCATCCTAGATCCCCACTTTGTTACTTCTTTAAAAAAAACTCAATCAAGTTTGTGAGATATGATTTCCCACGCACAAAGCAATGTTGACTGTCCCTAATCAGTCCTTGCCTTTCCAAATACATGTACATCCCGTCCCTCAGAAATCCCTCTAACAACTTGCCCAACACTGACATCAGGCTCACTGATCTATAGCTCCCTGGCTTGTCCTTAACACCTTTCTTAAGTAGTTAGCCAACCAGTTAGCACCATGTTAGCCGACCTCCAGCCTTCCAGCACCTCACCTGTAACTATCGATGATACAAATATCCCAGCAAGAAGCCCAGCAATCACTTCCCCAGCTTCCCACAGAGTTTTCAGGTACACCTGATCAGGTCCTGGGGATTTATCCACCTTTACCCGTTTCAAGACATCCAGCATTTCCTTCTCTGTGATATGGATATTTTTCAAGATGTCACCATTTATTTCCATACATTTTATATCTTCCATGTCCTTTTTCACAGTAAACACTGATGCAAATACTCGTTTAATATTTCCCCCATTTTCTGCTGCTCCACACAAAGGCTGCCTTGCTGATCTTTGAAGGGTCCTATTCTCTCCCTAGTTATCCTTTTGTCCTTAATGTATTTGTAAAAACCCTTTGGATTCTCCTTAAACCTATTTGCAAAAGCTATCTCATGTCCCCTTTTTGCCTTCCTGATTTCCCTCTTAAGTGTACACCTAATGCCTTTATACTCGAAGGACTCACGTGATGTATTCTGTCTACACCTGACATAAGCTTCCGTTTTTTTTCTTAACCAAACCCTCAATTCCTTGTCCTTAATGTATTTGTAAAAACCCTTTGGATTCTCCTTAAACCTATTTGCGAAAGCTATCTCATGTCCCCTTTTTGCATTCCTGATTTCCCTCTTAAGTGTACACCTAATGCCTTTATACTCTAAGGACTCACGTGATGTATTCTGTCTACACCTGACATAAGCTTCCGTTTTTTTTCTTAACCAAACCCTCAATTCCTCTAGTCATTCAGCATTCCCTACACCTACCAGCCTTTTCTTTCACCCTAACTGGAAATATATTGTCTCTGGACTCTAGTTATCTCATTTCTGAAGGCCTCCCATTTTCTAGCCATCCTTTTACCTACGAACATCTGCCCCCAATTAGCTTTTGAAAGTTCTTGCCTGATATCGTCAAAATTCACCTACCTCAAATTTAGAACTTCAACTTTTAGATCTGGTCTATCTTTTTCCATCACTATTTTAAAACTAATAAAATTATGGTCACTGGCCCCAAAGTGCTCCCCCACTGACACCTCAGTCATCTGCCTGCCTTATTTCCCCAAGAGTCAGTCAGTTTTGCACCTTCTCTAGTAGATAATTTCACATACTGAATCAGAAAATGTTCTTGTACACACTTCACAAATTCCTCTCCATCCAAACCCCTAACACTATGGCAGTCCCAGTCTATGTTTGGAAAGTTAAAATCCCCTACCATAACTGAAATCTCCTTACAAATTTGTTTCTCAATTTCCCACTGACTATTAGGGGGTCTATGATACAATCCAAATAAAGTGATCATCCCTTTCTTGTTTCTCAGTTCCACCCAAATAACTTCCCTGGATGTAATTCTGTGAATATCCTCCCTATGTACAGCAGTAATGCTATCCCTTATCAATAATGCCACTCCCCCTCCTCTCTTGCCTCCCTTTCTGTCCTTCCTGTAGCATTTGTATCCTGGAACATTAAGCTGCCAGTCCTGGCCATCCCTGAGCCACGCTTCAATAATTGCTATGATATCCCAGCCCCATGATCCTAACCATGCCGAGTTCATTGCCTTCCCTGTTAGACCTCTTGCACGGAAATAAATGTTTAATTATCAGTCCTACCTTGTCCTCTGCTTTGTTCCTGCCTGCCATGACTCTTTTCTCAACTGTACTGGTCTCAGATTGATCTCTTTCCTCAGTATCTCCCTGGGTCCCATCCCCCCATCTTACCAGTTGAAGTGGTGTCCTTCCTCATCTGTATGTAAGAATACTAGTGAGAGAGAGTGTGAGTGTGAGTGTGAGTGTGAGTGTGAGAGAGTGAGAGTGTGAGAGAGTGAGAGTGTGAGAGTGTGAGAGTGTGAGAGAGTGAGAGAGAGAGAGAGAGAGAGAGAG